>NC_084577.2:25735086-25765086 GCF_033978685.3 Nerophis lumbriciformis | reverse complement strand
TAGGGTTAGGGTTAGGGTTAGGGTTAGGTTTATGGGTTAGGGTTAGGGGTAGGGTTAGGGTTAGGGTTAGGGTCCATGACGGGGACTTCTGTTTTGTTTGATCAGCCGTTTTACTGCCGTGTTACAGACAAATAGCTCATTTCACAGCGTATATATCTGCGGCTAACATATGGTAAAACAAATTCAAAAATGTAGTGGCTGCGGCTTATTTGCCGGTGCGCTCTATAGTCCCGGAAAATACCGTACGTCCTATTTCGTGTCGGAAGTATATTTGTCCGTAGCGTTTGTGCTCGAAAGGGTTCTTCCTGATTTACAATATAACTAAAGCAACCCATACTTATTCAACTGTCCCGTGTGTGATGTCTGTGGGAGTGTTTTCATGCGTATGTGCTATCGTAATTTAATCAAGCTAGCGTTGTTAGCATTAGCTAATATTCACAAATTTCTCAGTAAATTCACCAAAACGTCACCGTGGAGTTATTAGGTCTGTTTCGCTGATTGGAGAGATAGCTTGCACAGCTATTGGGTCCATGACGGGGACTTCTGTTTTGTTTGATCAGCCGTTTTACTGCCGTGTTACAGACAAATAGCTCATTTCATGGCGTATATATCTGCGGCTAACATATGGTAAAACAAATTCAAAAATGTAGTGGCTGCGGCTTATTTGCCGGTGCGCTCTATAGTCCCGGATAATACCGTACTTCCTATTTCGTGTCGGAAGTATATTTGTCCGTAGCGTTTGTGCTCGAAAGGGTTCTTTTCGATTTACAATATATCTAAAACAACCCATACTTATTAAACCGTCCCGTGTGTGATGTCTGTGGGAGTGTTTTCATAATTTCGTAATTTAATAAAACTAGCGTTGTTAGCATTAGCTAATATTCACAAATTCCTCAGTAAATTCACCAAAACGTCACCGTGGAGTTATTGGGTCTGTTTCACTGATTGGAGAGCTAACTTGCGCAGCTAGTGGGTCCATGACCATGACTTCTGTTTTGTTTGATCGGCCGTTTTACTGCCGTTTTAGAGACGCTGTTTGTAAACAATTTAGGCATGTAAACAAACATTTATAAATCTTTCGTACCAGTATATATCTGCGGCCTCGAGTCCGGCGCAGCTAATATATGTAAAAATATATTTTTCTTCTGTGCAGCTTAATTACTGTACAGCGCCGAAATTACAGTATTGGTTTGAATACTCCAAAGGAGCTCAATGTGCTTAACACATTCATTAACTGCACTAATTAAAAAGAACTGTGGCGTCGTCCCTTTCAGCTCACCTATTTTCCCGTTTGTTTTCTTTTGGCCATTTCAGCAGAAGAAAGGCGCGACCAAAGCTCTCGTCAAAGGACACGAACGCTTCTCACAACCTCGCACAATAGTGCTCCTCCTATGCCTCATTATCGGTGGCGGAGTTCCATGAAAGGCACTTTTCTCGCCCCTGAGAGCCGCGCAGAGTTCACTGCTGATTGCTCAACCCGGCAGTTTAGGGTTGGGCTAGGGTTAGGGTTAGGGTTGGGTTGGGTTGGGTTAGGGTTAGGGTTAGGGTTGGGGTTGGGGTTGGGGTTGGGGTTAGTTTTAGGGTTAGGGTTAAGGTTGGGGTTGGGGTTAGGGTTAGGGTTAGGGTTAGGATTAGGATTAGGGTTAGGGTTAGGCATAAAGAAAAAAGGTGGTTAGGGTTATGGTTAGGTTTGGGGTTAGGGTTAGGGTTGGGTAGGGTTAGGGTTAGGGTTAGGGTTAGGGTTAGGGTTAGGGTTAGGATTAGGGTTAGGGTTAGGGTTAGGGTTAGAGTTAGGGTTAGGGTTAGGATTATGGTTTGAGTTTGGGGTTAGGGTTAGGGTTTGAGTTTGGGGTTAGGGTTAATATTAGGGTTAGGGTTGGGTTGGGTTAGGGTTAGGGTTAGGGTTGGGGTTGGGGTTGGGGTTAGGGTTAGGGTTAGGGTTAGGGTTAAGGTTGGGGTTAGAGTTAGGGTTAGGATTAGGATTAGGGTTAAGATTAGGATTAGGGTTAGGGTTAGGGTTAGTCATAAAGAAAAAAATTTGGTTAGGGTTAGGGTTGGGTTTGGGGTTGGGGTTAGGGTTAGGGTTAGGGTTATAGTTGGGTTTGGGGTTGGGGTTAGGGTTTGGGTTAGGGTTAGGTTTGGGGTAGGGGTTGGGGTTAGAGTTAGGGTTGGAGTTTGGGGTTAGGGTTAATGTTAGGGTTAAGGTTAGGTTTGGGGTTAGGGTTAATGTTAGGGTTAGGGTTAGGTTTGGGGTTAGGGTTAAGGTTAGGGTTATGGTTCGGTTTGGGGTTAGGGTTAGGGTTAGGGTTGGGTTGGGTTAGGGTTAGGGTTAGGGTTAGGGTTAGGGTTAGGGTTAGTGTTAGGGTTAGGGTTAGGGTTAGGGTTAGGATTGTGGTTTGAGTTTGGGGTTAGGGTTTGAGTTTGGGGTTAGGGTTAATATTAGGGTTAGGGACGAAATGAAATGCTCCCCGGGACGATGGCTTTTAACCATATATTTTCTTTTTCTTTTTATGTATTTATTCATTTTACATTTTATATTAAATTTCTTGGTTTTTCCTCCCTCTGAAAATCCTATTAAATGTTTAACAAGCCATCCTATAATAATAAAACGGCTATTAATGTAACAATACAATAAAACAAATATATTTAATGATGTTTTTTTCATTATTTTAACAATAGGCTTATGTATATTACTTTATATAGATTCTACAAGACACACAAAACTTAAAAAATAAATGATTTACAATTGCACACACAAGGTTTTGTGCAGCTTCACTCATTGTAAAGGAAGATAATGTGCTTCGTACACCTGCAGGACCGCAAGCAAGGTCGCAGAGAAAATGAGGGCTGGAATTTGAGTGATGTGGGTATTTTCTACATGAACAAGTGGAATGGATTGGATACCGACGCACGAAAGGGGCTCTCTACCTCACGCTACGAAGTGAGGGGAAACTGAGTGAATAATAACAGGTTATATGATTATTTATTTAAAGTCATATTTGGGCCACTTTATAATGAATATGTCGGCATTTATTTGTAAAAAAAACCAAAAAAACACCAAATTATTTAGGGGGGCTTAAGAATATTTTAGCCCCCCTAAAATAGGCCTAACAACGCCAATGATTTAGACCATACGTCCTCTTTTCCACGGACATGTCCTCTTTTGCGGGGCTGTCCGGGCGGAGTTTCTTAAATGCCTCAAATGTCCGGCATTTTGAGTTTAGGGTTGCGTGTATTTTCAATGTACGTCCAGGGTTAAGAAGGGGTTAAAAACAAAACAAATTGTGAAGGTGTGTGCACGCAGCAGCATTGGTGAGGGAGGGGGCAGAGACAGAGAGAGAGAGAGAGTTATGATAAATGCGCATGCGTCGCCAGGCTCTGCTTTTTATCCTTAGATTTATCAGATTTACTTGATTATTATCTATAGCAGGGGTGTCAAAAGTGTGCGGCCCACGGCTAATGTTTTAAAAATATTCTAAAAATACTATTAAAATGACCAAAAACATAACAAAAAGTGAAATGAATAAGCTTAAAGGTGAAATGTAATTTAGAAAAAGTTGCAATGTTGACTAATAAAACAAAGCTGTTTTTTTTCATTCAAACTGTCATTGCTCAAAACATAATATTGAATCAAAATCAATGTTATTATGAATTATTGACCAATTACTTCACATCAAATATTACACTAAGAAAAATATTTTCGGTGGAATATTTTGCATATTTTGTGTGTTTGCCATTAAAAACATAGTTTTGTTTGACAAAAAAAGGGCGGAAAACAAACAAACAAAAAAAACAACGTAAAAAAAACGGAAACATTTTGAAATGAGGGATGGATGTGAACTCCAGAGATTTAAGCGTTAAATATGACATGTATGTATGCCCTGGCACACCATTATCATCATTGCATGACCCAAGCGAAACACTTTTTACACTTTTATACTGAAATAAATACACCTACGATTTATTAAACAAAAACATAGAAAAAACTACTAGCAGCGGTACAAATTAGATCCATGAAGGAAAGAAGAAAGTGAATGAATGTTTATAACTGAATATATTTACCGTATTTTTTGGACTATAAGTCGCAGGGTGCGACTTATACTCAGGAGCGACTTATGTGTGAAATTATTAACACATTAGCGTAAAATATCAAATAATATTATTGATCTCATTCACGTAAGAGACTAGACGTATAAGATTTCATGGGATTTAGCGATTAGGAGTGACAGATTGTTTGGTAAACGTATAGCATGTTCTATAGCAGTGTTTTTCAACCAGTGTGCCGTGAGATACAGTAGTTTGCCGTGGGAGATTATGTAGTTCACCTATTTGGGTTAAAAATATTTTTTGCAAACCAGTAATTATAGTCTGCAAATGATGTGTTGTTGTTGAGTGTCGGTGCTGTCTAGAGCTCGGCAGAGTAACCGTGTAATACTCTTCCATATCAGTAGGTGGCAGCCGGTAGCTATTTGCTTTGTAGATGTCGGAAACTGCGGGAGGCAGCGTGCAGGTAAAAAGGTGTCTAATACATAGACCAAAAATAGACAAAAGGTGAGTGCCCCTAAGAAAAGGCATTGAAGTTTAGGGATGGCTATGCAGAACAAGACTAAAACTGAACTAGCTACAAAGTAAACAAAAACAGAATGCTGGACGACAGCAAAGACTTACTGTGGAGCAAAGGCGGCGTCCACAATGTACATCCGAACATGACATGAACATGACATGGTCATTTCCCAACCAATATCCAACAACACGAATACAACGTTGAAACAACATGCTTATGACAACCTTTAATCAATATTGGGTTCTGACGTTAATTTGACCATTGATTTTTGGTCATTTCCCAACCGATATTCCACAACACAAATACAACGTTAAAACAACATGCTTTTTGACGACGTTTAATCAATGTTGGGTTCTGACGTTGATTCGATTGTTGGAAATTGGTCATTCCCCAACCATCATTCTATAACACAAATACAACGTTGAAACAACATGCTTTTTGACGACCTTTATTCAATATCAGGTTGTGACGTTGATTAGACCATTGAATTTTGGTCGTTTCCCAACCAATATTCTACAACACAAATATAACGTTAAAACAACATCCTTTTTGACGACCTTTAATCAATGTTGATTTGACCATTGAAATTTGGTCATTTCCCAACCAATATCCAACAACACAAATACAACGTTGAAACAACATGCTTATGACAACGTTTAATCAATTTTGGGTTCTGACGTTAATTTGACCATTGATTTTTGGTCATTTCCCAACTAATATTCCACAACACAAATACAACGTTAAAACAACATGCTTTTTGACGACGTTTAATCAATGTTGGGTTCTGACGTTGATTTGATCGTTGAAAATTGGTCATTTCCCAACCAATGTTGTACAACACAAATACAACGTTGAAACAACATGCTTTTTGACGACCTTTATTCAATATCAGGTTGTGACGTTGATTAGACCATTGAATTTTGGTCGTTTCCCAACCAATATTCTACAACACAAATATAACGTTAAAACAACATCCTTTTTGACGACCTTTAATCAATGTTGATTTGACCATTGAAATTTGGTCATTTCCCAACCAATATCCAACAACACGAATACAACGTTGAAACAACATGCTTATGACAACCTTTAATCAATATTGGGTTCTGACGTTAATTTGACCATTGATTTTTGGTCATTTCCCAACTGATATTCCACAACACAAATACAACGTTAAAACAACATGCTTTTTGACGACGTTTAATCAATGTTGGGTTCTGACGTTGATTTCATCGTTGAAAATTGGTCATTTCCCAACCGATATTCCACAACACAAATACAACGTTGAAACAACATGCTTTTTGACGACCTTTATTTAATGTCAGGTTGTGACGTTGATTAGACCATTGAAATTTGGTCATTTCCCAACTAATATTCCACAACACAAATACAACGTTAAAACAACATGCTTTTTGACGACGTTTAATCAATGTTGGGTTCTGACGTTGATGTGACCATCAAATTTTGGTCGTTTCCCAACCAATATTCTATAACACAAATATAACGTTAAAACAACATCATTTTTGACGACGTTTAATCAATGTTGATTTGACCATTGAAATTTGGTCATTTCCCAACCAATATTCAACAACACAAATACAAGGTTGAAACAACATGCTTATGACAACATTTAATCAATATTGGGTTCTGACGTTAATTTGACCATTGATTTTTGGTCATTTCCCAACCAATATTCCACAACACAAATACAACATTAAAACAACATGCTTTTTGATGACGTTTAATCAATGTTGGGTTCTGACGTTGATTTGATCGTTGAAAATTGGTCATTCCCCAACCATCATTCTATAACACAAATACAACGTTGAAACAACATGCTTTTTGACGACCTTTATTCAATGTCAGGTTGTGACGTTGATTAGACCATTGAAATTTGGTCATTTCCCAACCGATATTCTACAACACGAATACAACGTTGAAACATGCTTATGACAACGTTTATTCAATATTGGGTTCTGACGTTGATTTGACCATTGAATTTTGGTCATTTCCCAACCAATATTCCACAACACAAATACAACGTTAAAACAACATGCTTTTTGACGATTTTTAATCAATGTTGGGTTCTGACGTTGATTTGATCGTTGAAAATTGGTCATTCCCCAACCATCATTCAATAACACAAATACAACGTTGAAACAACATGCTTTTTGACGACCTTTATTCAATGTCAGGTTGTGACGTTGATTAAACCATTGAAATTTGGTCATTACCAACCAATATTCCACAACACGAATACAACGTTGAAACAACATGCTTATGACGACGTTTATTCAATGTTGTGTTCTGTCGTTGACGTGACCATCGAATTTTGGTCGTTTCCCAACCAATATTCTACAACACAAACATAACGTTAAAACAACATCCTTTTTGACGACGTTTAATCAATGTTGATTTGACCATTGACATTTGGTCATTTCCCAACCATCATTCTACAACACAAATACAAGGTTGAAACAACATGCTTATGACAACGTTTAATCAATGTTGGGTTCTGACGTTAATTTGACCATTGACTTTTGGTCATTTCCCAACCAATATTCCACAACACAAATACAACGTTAAAACAACATGCTTTTTGACAACGTTTAATCAATGTTGGGTTCTGACGTTGATTTGATCGTTGAAAATCGGTCATTCCCCAACCATCATTCTATAACACAAATACAACGTTGAAATCCTTTTTGACAACGTTTAATCAATGTTGATTTGACCATTGAAATTTGGTCATTTCCCAACCAATATTCTACAATACAAATACAACGTTGAAACAACATGCTTTTTGACAATGTTTAATCAATGTTGGGTTCTGACGTTGATTTGACCATTGAATTTTTGTCATTTCCCAACCAATATTCTTCAGCACAAGTACAAGGTTGAAACAACATGCTTTTTGACGACGTTTAGTCAATGTTGATTTGACCATTGAATGTTGGTCATTTCCCAAACAATATTCTACAAAACAAATACAACGTTGAAACAACATGCTTTTTGACAATGTTTAATCAATGTTAGGTTCTGACATTGATTAGACCTTTGAAACTTGGCAATTTACCAACCGATATTTTACAACACAGACAACGTTGAAACAACATGCTTTTTAACATTGTTTAATCAATGTTGGGTTCTGACGTTGATTTGACCATTGAATTTTGGTCATTTCCCAACCAATATTCTACAACACAAATACAACGTTGAAACAACATTTTTATGACGACGTTTAGTCAATGTTGGGTTCTGGCGTTGATGTGACCATCGAATTTTGGTCGTTTCCCAACCAATATTCTACAACACAAATATAACTTTAAAACAACATCCTTTTTGACGGCGTTTAATCAATGTTGATTTGACCATTGAAATTTGGTCATTTCCCTAAATGGTCCCTAGTGTGTGAATGTTGTCTGTCTATCTGTGTTGGCCCTGCGATGAGGTGGCGACTTGTCCAGGGTGTACCCCGCCTTCCGCCCGATTGTAGCTGAGATAGGCTCCAGCGCCCCCCGCGACCCCAAAAGGGAATAAGCGGTAGAAAATGGATGGATGGATGGGCATTCTACAACACAAATACAACGTTGAAATAACATGCTTATGACAACTTTTAATCAATGTTGGGTTTTTGACGTTGATTTGACCATTAAAGTTTGGTCATTTCCCAAACAGTATTCTCCAACAAAATTTCAACATTTAACCAACATGCTTTTTGACAACGTTTAATCAACGTTGGGTTCTGACGTTGATTTGACCATTGAAATTTGGTCATTTTCCAACCAATATTCTATAAAACAAATACAACGTTGAAACAACATGCTTTTTGACGACGTTTAATCCATACTTGCCAACCCTCTCGGATTTTCCGGGAGACTCCCGAAATTCAGCGCCTCTCCCGAAAACCTCCGGGGACACATTTTCTCACGAAAATCTCCCGAAATTCAGACGGAGCTGGAGGCCACGCCCCCTCCAGCTCCATGCGGACCTGAGTGACGTGTTGACAGCCTGTTCACACGTCCGCTTTCCCACAATATAAACAGCTAATGATCGAGGGCGAGTTCTTGGTTTCTTATGTGGGTTTATTGGCAGTTTCATTAACGTCCTCCCAGCGCGGTAACAACACACAACAACAGCAGTCAAGTTTTCGTCTACCGTAAAGCAGTTCGTCTGCCGTAAACAGCAATGTTGTGACACTTTTAAACAGGACAATACTGCCATCTACTGTACATGCACATGTGACCCACCCATAATGTGTCACATTTTTGTGTTGATTTATTTATTTTATTTTGTGGTTTGAATTCGTTTTTGGAGCTGTCATTACACATTTATCAGTATTCACATTGGTCAGTAGGGGGCAGTAGGGCGTTTCTTCCCAATTGAATGCTATCACCTGCAGACCGGAAGTGTCTTGTCATTCTGATGAGCGCGACCAGTCTGTGAACAATTGAAACGTCCTGTGTGCTTTTTCCTCCTGTATAACAGGTTAGTTTTGGTGAATCAACTCACTGAATAACATCCATGTGATCTTTATAAGTTTAAGTACACATTCTGATGGTGGAGCCTAACTCTAAAGTGTTTGTGAGTTGTAGTTTGTATTTGTGAATGAATCCAGTGCACAGCTGCAGTAATCAATACAAAAAGGCGACGTGAGTGTGCAATGTTTATATAGGAACTTCTTAATCAATCAATCTTTATTTATATAGCCCTAAATCACAAGTGTCTCCAAGGGCTGCACAAGCCACAACGACATCCTCGGTACAAAGCCCACATAAGGGCAAGGAAAAACTCACCCCAGTGGGACGTCGATGTGAATGACTATGAGAAACCTTGGAGAGGACCGCATATGTGGGTAACCCCCCCCCCCCTCTAGGGGAGACCGAAAGCAATGGATGTCGAGTGGGTCTGACATAATATTGTGAGAGTCCAGTCCATACTGGATCCAACATAATAGTAAGAGTCCAGTCCATAGTGGGGCCAGCAGGACACCATCCCGAGCGGAGATGGGTCAGCAGCGCAGAGATGTTCCCAGCCGATGCACAGGCGAGCGGTCCACCCCGGGTCCAGACTCTGGACAGCCAGCACTTCATCCATGGCCACCGGACCCCCCCCCCCCCCCTCAAGGAAAAGGGGAGCAGAGGAGAAAAGAAAAGAAACGGCAGATCAACTGGTCTAACAGGGGGTCTATTTAAAGGCTAGAGTAAACAAATGAGTTTTAAGATGGGACTTAAATGCTTCTACTGAGGTAGCATCTCTAATTGTTACCGGGAGGGCATTCCATAGTACTGGAGCCCCAATAGAAAACGCTCTATAGCCCGCAGACTTTTTTTGGGCTCTGGGAATCACTAATAAGCCGGAGTTCTTTGAACGCAGATTTCTTGCCGGGACATATGGTACAATGCAATCGACAAGATAGGACGGAGCTAGACCGTGTAGTATTTTATACGTAAGTAGTAAAACCTTAAAGTCACATCTTAAGTGCACAGGAAGCCAGTGCAGGTGAGCCAGTATAGGCGTAATATGATCAAACTTCTGATCCTAATTCAGACTTCCAAATTAGAGCTCCCGTTTTCTTATTGATTTTATAATGTATATTTGTATAATGTGTGTGTTCTGAAATATTGACAGAGAATAGAACAAGGGTGGACAATTCAACCCTTAACTCAACAATGAGTAGATGAGTGTTATGTGTGTGTACATGTGTAAATAAATGAACACTGAAATTCAAGTATTTATTTTATTTATTTATATATATATATATATATATATATATATATATATATATATATATATATATATGTGTGTAATAAAATATATATATATATATATATATATATATATATATATATATATATATATATATATATATATATATATATATATAGCTAGAATTCACTGAAAGTCAAGTATTTCTTATATATATATATATATATATATATATATATATATATATATATATATATATATATATATATATATATGTGTGTGTGGGAAAAAAATCACAAGACCACTTCATCTCTACAGGCCTGTTTCATGAGGGGTTCCCTCAATCATCAGGAGATTAAAAAAAAAATAAAATAAAAAAAAATAAAAAAAATCTCCTGATGATTGAGGGAACCCCTCATGAAACAGGCCTGTAGAGATGAAGTAGTCTTGTGATTTTTTTCCCACACATACATATATTGCGCTCTACTACGGTATTGAGCACTATTTTTTGGATAACCTTATTAAGACACATATATATATATATATATATATATATATATATATATATATATATATATATATATATATCTTAACCACGCCCCCAACCACGCCCCCACCCCCCACCTCCCGAAATCGGAGGTCTCAAGGTTGGCAAGTATGATTTAATCAATGTTGGGTTCTGACGTTGATTTGACCATTGAATGTTGGTCATTTTCCAACCAATATTCTACAAAACAAATACAACGTTGAAACAACAGGCTTTTTGACGACGTTTATTCAATGTTGATTTGACCATTGAAATGTGGTCATTTCCCAAACAGCAACTATTTAGCCACTAGAGATGCGCGGTTTGCGGGCACAACCGCGGAGTCCGCGGTTGTGCCCGGGCGGACGAAATAAAAAAAAATTAGATTTTATCCGCGGGTCGGGTCGGGTCGGGTGGTTGAAATAAAAAAAAAAAAGATTTTAAATAGATTCAGGCGGGTGGCAGTTAAACCAATTGGGAAATATATATACATAGTTAAATGTTGTTACCCACATACGAAAAACGAGCAGGCACCTGCAGCATATGCCACAACAGAAGAAAAAAAAAAAAAGAGATGGACACTTTTACGGAGCGGAGAAGGGACGCCTCGCCGGGGTCCGGGACCGAGGCCCCTTCCCCCGAGAGGGCCCCACCGGGAGCAATTGCTGAGGCGATCCGCGAGAAGGGCCTGACGCAAGTCCAGGGTCACCGCCGCGCCCACCGCACCGACACCCCGCCTCGTCCGCCTTCGCCGCGGCCGGCGTCACGCGCAGCAGGTAAGCAGCTTACCTGCCCGCCACCCCCGTGGCCGGGGGCTCGTAACAGGGGTCACTCCGCGCGCTCCGCCCGCGCAGCTTACCTGCCCGCCACCCCTGTTGCCGGGGGCGCGTAACAGGGGTCACTCCGCGCGCAGTGCGCTCACGAAAGGGGTGGGGCTCACCCTGGTTGATATAGACAGCAGCTAGGACGGTGGCCATGGAAGTTGGAACCCGCTAAGGAGTGTGTAACAACCCACCTGCAGAATCAACTAGCCCTGAAAATGGATGGCGCTGGAGCGTCGGGCCCATATACCCGGCCGTCGCCGGCAGCAAGACGCGCTTGGAGGTGCGCTCAGCGCGGCTCCCATATGATCGCGCACTGGTGTGCGTCTGGGTTGTGACAGCGTGGCACGCGAATGTCTGTACTGCATTGGATCAGTCTCCTTTCTTTAACAGGCAAAAGCTTTATAACCTCACTAATGCCTTGCATCGTCTATATTAGATATATAACAACGGGCGGGTGCGGGCGGATGCGGTTCTGATCAAATGTTAGATCGGGTGGATTGCGGATGGTTGACGACTTTCTGATGCGGTTGCGGATGAAATAATTGCCTATCCGCGCATCTCTATTAGCCACGTTGTTTAAAAGTCAGTTTTAAAGGACATGTATGCGTAATCAACGTTGTATCAATGTTCTTTCTTTCCCCTCCTTTTAAGATCAGATCTTCCTTTTTTTTGTCTGCAGTGACTTTCTGTACGTCCTCTGGAAAGTGCACGTGACAGTGCCCCCCCCCCCCCCGCCAACACAGCTAGCACATATCGATAAGGCTCTCTTGTGTGTGTGGCGTCTTTCCCTATGGCTCTATATTATTTTTTTTTCTCCCAGCAAGAGCGGGTTTCTGGCCTTTGTTGTCTTCAAGTGTCGCCAGTTTTTTTTTTTTCCCTCCCTCCTCAGGCTTTCGGCAATCAATTCTCCACGTCCACCCCCGACGTCACCGGTGCTCCCATGTCTCTCTCAGCCATCTGACCATCCCCTTTGTGTCGGTCGGCCATAACCGCCATCCCTTTTTCTCCTCTCTATTCGTAGCAATGAAAGGAAGACGGTTTGAAACGCATCGAGGCAACAATTGTACGGCGCATTTCAACGTCAGCGTGCTGAATCTGACACTTTGACTGATTTTTTGGTATAGGAGTTTGTAAGAACAGATCACGGCAACGCGTGACATCTGATTTGGCATAAATAGACGTTAAGGAGAGACTAAATAAACATGAGCTCATCTGCATGAAAATGCAAAAAAAATGGCTTTTGTCACCGCTTGGTTCCTCATTTCTATAACTCGTACACTCTTAGAAATAAGGGTTCTAAAAGGGTTCTTCTACAAGGGCTGAGGTTCTAACTGGAACCATTTGCCTCTGAAAAACCCTTTCCCAAAGAAAGGGTTTTTCAAGGGTTCTTGGTAACGCTAATGGTTCCAGTAAGAACCATTTTGATCCAGAGAACCCTTTAAAACCCCTTTTCTGAATAATTGGTTTTAAAAGGGTTCTCACTAACACTAAGGGTTCCAGTAAGAACTATTTTGATCCAGAGAACCGTTTTTGGAAGAAAGAGTTCTTCAGGGATTGTTGAAAGCATGGGTAAGATCCTGTGTCACCAGGGACATACTTCCTGATAACATTTGCCAATAATGGTGCCTATCTTTAAATAAATGTTTTTCTCATTAAAATGTTTTGAATATTTGTTCAATGTCAACATGATAAATGACCACAATATAATATGAACTAAACTGATCTGTAGAATACAATATGGTTCTTTATAGAACCCTCAGAAGACAAGACGGTTATCGGTGAAAACCTTTGAAAAGGGATGTTTTTAGAACCCCCTGTGTCAGGTCTAGATGAAACCCTTGAAACATGAAAGAGTTCTTTGTGGAACTCCCTGTGTGGGTTCTAGATGAAACCTTTGAAACATGAAAGGGTTCTTAGTGGAACTCCCTGCATGGGTTCTAGATGAAACCCTTGACAAACGAAAGGGTTCTTAGTGGAACTCCCTGCGTGGGTTCTAGATGAAAGTCTTGAAATACAAAAGGGTTCTTAGTGGAACTCCCTGTGTGGGTTATAGATGAAACCCTTGAAATATGAAAGGGTTCTTAGTGGAACTCCCTGTGTGGGTTCTAGATGAAACCCTTGAAATACGAAAGGGTTCTTAGTGGAACTCCCTGCGTGGGTTCTAGATGAAAGTCTTGAAATACAAAAGGGTTCTTAGTGGAACTCCCTGTGTGGGTTCTAGATGAAACCCTTGAAATACGAAAGGGTTCTTAGTGGAACTCCCTGTGTGGGTTCTAGATGAAACCCTTGAAACATGAAAGGGTTCTTAGTGGAACTCCCTGCGTGCGTTCTTTGTAGAACCTCTCATGGGGGGTTCTGGGTGGAACCTTACACACACAGTTCTAGGTAGAACCCTCCAAAAGGGTTCCAGGTGGAACCTTTATAAAAAGGTTCTACCTGGAGCCAAAAAGGGTTCTCCTATGAGGACGAGCCGAAGAACCTTATATGGTTCTACTTAGCACTTTTATTTCTAAGAGTGTATATCAGCACGGTTGCTATGAGACCTTCACAGGCAATGTGAGTGATATGTTTAAGTGCTGCTTCAGTGGTAGGCCTGCCAGACGCTTATATATGTTCCTCTTTTCTGTCTTATAAATAGGTTTTAAGAAGTAATTTTGCCCAAAAAAGCAATTAAATGTGTATTTACTCTTGAATAAATGTATTTAAGTACTGGATGAAGTAATTCATTAGTCAGTTAAAAAAGGTAAAATATCTGGCGTATACAGTAAAAGGACGTTTCATGAAAGCAGAGTGCGTAAGTGTGTCCTTTTTAAAAGGCGATGCCGTTTGCCAAGTGACGCGTGACATCAGCGAGAGAGCCAGGCAGAGCGGTGTGAGCTCAGCTGTGTTTGTTAGCGCTCGCGGCACGGCGGCTGTGTTGGATGTTTTTCACCGGACCGTGCTCCGACGGCTGACTTATCTTTTTGTCCAACGTTAGACATCGACAATGTCTCAATCTACAAATACAACTATTTTGCAACGGTGTTACAAAGTCAGTTTTAAAGGACATGTACGTATAATCAACGTTGTATCAACGTCTTGTGCCTGCTGGGGTAGGATTGCAAGCTTGTCATTTCAATCGTTGATTTGTTGTTCATTATTCCCTCGTAGTAGTGGTAGGAGTGTGTGTAGGTTTTTTCCCTTACCATTATTGATACATTGTCTGTTAAATAGACAATGTATCAATAATGGTAAGGGAAACAATGCCAACAATGGTAATAGACAATGTTTCAATTATGGTAAGGGACCAAATACCAACAATGGTAATAAACAATACATCAATAATGGTATGGGAAAACATACCAACAACGGTAATAGACAAAATTCCAACAATTGTAATGGACAAAATACCAACTTTGGTAGTAGACAATAGATCAACAATGGTAAGGGACAAAATACCAAAAACGGTAACAGACAATATACCAACAATGGTAAGAACAAAATACCAACAATGGTAATAAACTATATATTAAAGTTAAAGTTAAAGTTAAAGTACCAATGATTGTCACACACACACACTAGGTGTGGCGAGATTATTCTCTGCATTTGACCCATCACCCTTGATCACCCCCTGGGAGGTGAGGGGAGCAGTGGGCAGCAGCGGTGGCCGCGGCCGGGAATCATTTTTGGTGATTTAACCCCCAATTCCAACCCTTGATGCTGAGTGCCAAGCAGGGAGGTAATGGGTCCCATTTTTATAGTCTTTGGTATGACTCGGCCGGGATTTGAACTCACAACCTACCGATCTCAGGGCGGACACTCTAACCACTAGGCCACTGAGTAACAATGGTAATGGCCAAAATACCAACAATGGTAATAGACAATATACCAACAATGGTAAGAACAAAATACCAACAATGGTAATAAACAATTTATTAACAATGGTAATGGACAAAATACCAACAATGGTAATAGACAATATACCAACAATGGTAAGAACAAAATACCAACAATGGTAATAAACAATTTATTAACAATGGTAATGGACAAAATACCAACAATGGGAATAGACAATATATCAATAATGGTAAGGGACAAAATACCAACAATGGTAATAGACAATGTATCAATAATGGTAAAGAGACAAAATACCAACAATGGTAATAGACAATACACAAACAATGGTAAGGGACAAAATACCAACAATGGTAGTAGTGTGAAGTGAATTACATTTATATAGCGCTTTTTCTCAAGTGACTCAAAGCGCTTTACATTGTGAAACCCAATATCTAAGTTACATTTAAACCAGTGTGGGTGGCACTGGGAGCAGGTGGGTAAAGTGTCTTGCCCAAGGACACAACGGCAGTGACTATGATGGTGGAAGCGGGGATCGAACCTGGAACCCTCAAGTTGCTGGCACGGCCGCTCTACCAACCGAGCTATACCGCCCCAGACAGGCAATGTAGACAATGTATCAACAATAGTAAGGGACAAAATACCAACAATGGTAATGGACAATGTATCAATAATGGTAAGGAACAAAATACCAACAATGGTAATAGACAATATACCAACAATGGTAAGTGACAATATACCAACAATAGTAAGGGACAATATACCAACAATGTAATAGACTGTATCAATAATGGTAAGGGAAAAATACCCACAATGGCAATAGACAAAATATCAATAATGGTAAGGGACTAAATACCAACAATGGTAATAGACAACATACCAACAATAGTAAGGGACAAAATACCAACAATGGGAATAGACAATATACCAACAATAGTAAGGGACAAAAAAACAACAATGGTAATAGACAATATACCAATAATGGTAAGGGACAAAATACCACTAATGGCAATAGACAATATATCAATAATGGTAAGGGACTAAATACCAACAATGGTAATAAACAATATATCAAAAATGGTAAGGGACTAAATACCAACAATAGTAAGGGACAAAATACCAACAATGGGAATAGACAATATACCAATTATGGTAAGGGACAAAAAACAACAATGGTAATAGACAATATATCAATAATGGTAAAGGACAAAATACCAACAATGGTAATAGACAATATATAAACAATGGTAAGGGACAAAATACCAACAATGGTTGTAGACAATGTATCAACAATAGTAAGGGACAAAATACCAACAATGGTAATGGACAATGTATCAATAATGGTAAGGAACAAAATACCAACAATGGGAATAAACAATATACCAACAATGTTAAGGGACAATATACCAACAATGATAAGGGACAATATACAAACAATGTAATAGACTGTATCAATAATGGTAAGGGAAAAATACCAACAATGGCAACAGACAATATATCAATAATGGTAAGGGACTAAATACCAACAATGGTAATAGACAACATACCAACAATAGTAAGGGACAAAATACCAACAATGGGAATAGACAATATACCAACAATAGTAAGGGACAAAAAAACAACAATGGTAATAGACAATATACCAATAATGGTAAGGGACAAAATGCCACTAATGGCAATAGACAATATATCAATAATGGTAAGGGACTAAATACCAACAATGGTAATAAACAATATATCAAAAATGGTAAGGGACTAAATACCAACAATAGTAAGGGACAAAATACCAACAATGGGAATAGACAATATACCAATTATGGTAAGGGACAAAAAACAACAATGGTAATAGACAATATATCAATAATGGTAAGGGACAAAATACCAACAATGGTAATAGACAATATACAAACAATGGTAAGGGACAAAATACCAACAATGGTAGTAGACAATGTATCAACAAAAGTAAGGGACAAAATACCAACAATGGTAATGGACAATGTATCAATAATGGTAAGGAACAAAATACCAACAATGGTAATAGACAATATACCAACAATGGTAAGGGACAATATACCAACAATGTAATAGACTGTATCAATAATGGTAAGGGAAAAATACCAACAATGGCAATAGACAATATATCAATAATGGTAAGGGACTAAAAACCAACAATGGTAATAGACAACATACCAACAATAGTAAGGGACAAAATACCAACAATGGGTATAGACAATATACCAACAATAGTAAGGGACAAAATACCAACAATGGGAATAGACAATATACCAATAATGGTAAGGGACAAAATACCAACAATGGCAATAGACAATATATCGATAATGGTAAGGGACTAAATACCAACAATGGTAATAAACAATATATCAAAAATGGTAAGGGACTAAATACCAACAATAGTAAGGGACAAAATACCAACAATGGGAATAGACAATATACCAATTATGGTAAGGGACAAAAAACAACAATGGTAATAGACAATATATCAATAATGGTAAGGGACAAAATACCAACAATGGTAATAGACAATATACAAACAATGGTAAGGGACAAAATACCAACAATGGTAGTAGACAATGTATCAACAATAGTAAGGGACAAAATACCAACAATGGTAAAGGACAATGTATCAATAATGGTAAGGAACAAAATACCAACAATGGGAATAGACAATATACCAACAATGGTAAGGGACAATATACCAACAATGATAAGGGACAATATACAAACAATGTAATAGACTGTATCAATAATGGTAAGGGAAAAATACCAACAATGGCAATAGACAATATATCAATAATAGTAAGGGACAAAATACCAACAATGGGTATAGACAATATACCAACAATAGTAAGGGACAAAATACCAACAATGGGTATAGACAATATACCAACAATAGTAAGGGACAAAATACCAACAATGGGAATAGACAACATACCAATAATGGTAAGGGACTAAATACCAACAATGGCAATAGACAATATTTCAATAATGGTAAGGGACTAATACCAACAATGGTAATAAATAATATATCAAAAATGGTAAGGGACTAAATACCAACAATGGTAATAGACAATATATCAATAATGGTAAGGGACTAAATACCAACAATAGTAATAGACAACATACCAACAATAGTAAGGGACAAAATACCAACAATGGGAATAGACAATATACCAACAATAGTAAGGGACAAAATACCAACAATGGGAATAGACAACATACCAATAATGGTAAGGGACTAAATACCAACAATGGCAATAGACAATATATCAATAATGGTAAGGGACTAATACCAACAATGGTAATAAATAATATATCAAAAATGGTAAGGGACTAAATACCAACAATGGTAATAGACAATATACCAACAATGGTAAGGGACAATATACCAACAATGGTAAGGGACAATATACCAACAATGTAATAGACTGTATCAATAATGGTAAGGGAAAAATACCAACAATGGCAATAGACAATATATCAATAATGGTAAGGGACTAAATACCAACAATGGTAATAGACAACATACCAACAATAGTAAGGGACAGAATACCAACAATGGGAATAGACAATATACCAACAATATTAAGGGACACAATACCAACAATGGGAATAGACAATATACCAACAATGGTAAGGGACAAAATACCAACAATGGGAATAGACAATATACCAATAATGGTAAGGGACTAAATACCAACAATGGCAATAGACAATATATAAATAATGGTAAGGGACTAAATACCAACAATAGTAATAAACAATATATCAAAAATAGTAAGGGACAAAATACCAACAATGGTAAGGGACCAAATCAAAATACCAACAATGGTAAGGGACCAAATACCAACAATGTTAGTCAATGTCCACTTAGTCCATGGACACAAACACTTTCAATAACAAAGTGCTTTACTACTGAAGTGTGTTATCATCTCCCAGTGTCGACAGCGTCATTTGTACAGTATTATTATCGTCTTCGCTGACATTTAAGAAACAATTACGTTTTGTTTTGTTTTTTCCCCGTGCGGTAAGACTTTTAGTTGTGTAAGTCTGACTCACTTGACATTTACCCATACAAATCAAAAATAACAAGCGGCATCATCTGCGGATTCCTTGCTGTAAAAGACAGAAGAATGGATCGAAACTGTACTCGCAGCAATTCATTTTTTATTTTTTTTTATTCAATTCACACGTTGTTTATCTTGGTGGGAGAATATGCTGAGCGTGCAGTCGAGCTAATCGGTGTCTCTACAGGAAGTACATGTTGCCTAACGTGTCTTCTTCCTCCTAAATGTTAACTTGAAGCAAATTGAGCGACATTTAAATGAAAAGACAATTACTTTATAAATGGGAATGTAAATATGTACACTGTAAAAAAATAATATATTTTTATGGTTAATTTACTCTAAATGTATACTGTAATTTTTCTTTTCTTTTTTTAAATAATTTATAAAACTGTAAAATTAAAGACATTATCTTTAATTAAACAATCCGCCTGTTATTTTAAGTAATATGCCAGTAATGACAAACTTTGTATATATTTCTATTTTTTTTACAGAAAAATACCAAATTAATTAAACATAGCATTTTCTGTTTTCTTAAATTACTTTAAAATGCATGTAAAATTTAAGCTGCAAGCAGCGATGGATGGGACCGACTTTGACGGCACATAAAATCCAAACCGGAGCAGTAATTAAAAGTATTTGGTCAACTTTTAATCAGAAGGGTTCAATCTCTCACCTGTGCTAGTTTGAAGCCAACACGACTAACGCGCTCAGAGGAGATAATGTTTGAAAAAAGGTGACCGGTTTTTAAAAAACTTTTGTATTGAAGGGGGAATTGCAAACTTTCTGTTGATTTTTTCTGGGGGTTGTCAATGAATGAAATGTAGGTCTGAGTGAGACCTACATAGAAGTTTTTGTTTCATGTCTCTACGACATTCTTACTGGAAGTTGCAGGCAGTTTTGTCTGAGTTTTCTTCCTAGGAGAAGTTGTGTCTGTGTTTTCTTCCTAGGGGGCGCTAGAGTGCAATTTTGAGTTTTTTTTTTTTTTTTTTTTAATTATATCGCAATTTTTGCCAGTCCTGATGTGTGTGTCCAGTTTGGTGAGTTTTGAAGCATGTTAAGGGGGTCAAATTACAGCTCAAAGAGGCAAAAGTGACTGTTTTTACTAAACTTTTGTTTTGAAGAAGGAATTACCAACTTCCTGTTGATTTTTGAAGGACATCAATGTATGAAACCTAGGTCTAAGTCAGACCTACATAGAGGTTTTTGTTTCATGTCTCTACGACATTCTTACTGGAAGTTACAGGCAGTTTTGCCTGTTTTCTTCCTAGGAGAAGTTGTGTCTGTCTTTTCTTCCTAGGGGGCGCCAGAGCGCAATTTTGGGTTTTGAGGTTGGGTTTTTCTATTAGATCGCAATTTTTGCCAGTCCTGATGTGTGTGTCCGGTTTGGTGAGTTTTGAAGCATGTTAAGGGGGTCAAATTACAGCTCAAAGAGGCACAAGTGACTGTTTTTACTAAACTTTTGTTTTGAAGGGGGAATTGCCAACTTCCTGTTGACTTTTGAAGGACGTCAATATATGAAATCTAGGTCTAAGTCTGACCTACATAGAGGTTTTTATTTCATGTCTCTACGACATTCCTACTGGAAGTTGCAGGCAGTTTTGTCTGAGTTTTCTTCCTAGGAGCAGTTGTGTCTGTGTTTTCTTCCTAGGGGGCGCTGGAGCGCAATTTTGAGTTTTGGGGTTGTTGTTTTTTTTTATTAGATCGCAATTTTTGCCAGTCCTGATGTGTGTGTTCAGTTTCGTGAGTTTTGAAGCATGTTGAGGGGGTCAAATTACAGCTCAAAGAGGCAAAAGTGACTGTTTTTACTAAACTTTTGTTTTGAAGGGGGAATTGCCAACTTCCTGTTGATTTTTGAAGGACATCAATGTATGAAATCTAGGTCTTTGTCAGACCTACATAGAGGGTTTTTTTTCAAGTCTCTACGACATTCCTACTGGAAGTTACTGGCAGTTTTGCCTGAGTTTTCTTCCTAGGAGCAGTTGTGTCTGTGTTTTCTTCCTAGGGGGCGCTAGAGCGCAATTTTGAGTTTTGTGGTTTGAATTTTTTATTAGATCACAATTTTTGCCAGTCCTGATGTGTGTGTCTAGTTTGGTGAGTTTTGAAGCATGTTAAGGGGGTCAAATTACAGCTCAAAGAGGCAAAAGTGACTGTTCTTACTAAACTTTTGTTTTGAAGGGGGAATTGCCAACTTCCTGTTGATTTTTGAAGGATGTCCATGTATGAAATGTAGGTCTAAGTCAGACCTACATAGAGATTTTTGTTTCATGTCTCTACAACATTCCTACTGGAAGTTACAGGCAGTTTTGTCTGAGTTTTTTTCCGAGGAGAAGTTGTGTCTTTGTTTTCTTCCTAGGGGGCGCTAGAGAGCAGTTTTGAGTTTTAGGGTTGGGTTTTTTATTAGATCGCAATTTTTGCCAGTCCTGATGTGTGTGTCCAGTTTGGTGAGTTTTGAAGCATGTTAAGGGGGTCAAATTACAGCTCAAAGAGGCAAAAGTGACTGTTTTTACTAACATTTTGTTTTGAAGGGGGAATTGCCAACTTCCTGTTGATTTTTGAAGGTCGTCAAGGTATGAAATGTAGGTCTAAGTCAGACATACATAGAGGTTTTTGTTGCATGTCTCTACGACATTCCTACCGGAAGTTGCAGGCAGTTTTGTCTGAGTTTTCTTCCTAGAAGTTATGTCTGTGTTTTCTTCCTAGGGGGCGCCAGTGCGCAATTTTGAGTTTTGGGGTTGGGTTTTTTTTTCATTAGATCACAATTTTTGCCAGTCCTGATGTGTGTGTCCAGTTTGGTGAGTTTTGAAGCATGTTAAGGGGGTCAAAATACAGCTCAAAGAGGCAAAAGTGACTGTTTTTACTAAACTTTTGTTTTGAAGGGGGGATTGCCTACTTCCTGTTGATTTTTGAAGGATGTCCACGTATGAAATCTAGGTCTAAGTCAGACCTACATAGAGTTTTTTGTTTCATGTCTCTACGACATTCCTACTGGAAGTTACAGGCAGTTTTGTCTGAGTTTTCTTCCTAGGAGCAGTTGTGTCTGTGTTTTCTTCCTAGGGGGCGCTGAAGCGCAATTTTGAGTTTTGAGGGTTTTTTTTTTTTTATTAGATCGCAATTTTTGCCAGTGCTGATGTGTGTGTCCAGTTTGGTGAGTTTTGAAGCATGTTAAGGGGGTCAAATTACAGCTCAAAGAGGCAAAAGTGACTGTTTTTACTAAACTTTTGTTTTGAAGGGGGAATTGCCAACTTCCTGTTGATTTTCAAAGGACGTCCATGTATGAAATCTAGGTATAAGTCAGACCTACATAGAGGTTTTTGTTCCATGTCTCTATGACATTCCTACTGGAAGTTACAGGCAGTTTTGTCTGAGTTTTCTTCCTAGGAGCAGTTGTGTATGTGTTTTCTTCCTAGGGGGCGATAGAGCGCAATTTTGAGTTTTGGGGTTGGGTTTTTTTTTTAGATCGTAATTTTTGCCAGTCCTGATGTGTGTGTTCAGTTTGGTGAGTTTTGAAGCATGTTAAGGGGGTCAAATTACAGCTCAAAGAGGCAAAAGTGACTGTTTTTACTAAACTTTTGTTTTGAAGGGGGAATTGCCAACTTCCTGTTGATTTTCAAAGGACGTCAATGTATGAAATCTAGGTCTAAGTCAGAACTACATAGAGGTTTTTGTTTCATGTCTCTACGACATTCCTACTGGAAGTTACAGGCAGTTTTGTCTGAGTTTTCTTCCTAGGAGCAGTTGTGTCTGTGTTTTCTTCCTAGGGGGCGCTAGAGCGCAATTTTGAGTTTTGGGGTTGGTTTTTGTTATTAGTTGGCAATTCTTGCCAGTCCTGATGTGTGTGTTCAGTTTGGTGAGTTTTGAAGCATGTTAAGGGGGTCAAATTACAACTCAAAGAGGCAAACGTGACTGCTTTTACTAAACTTTTGTTTTGAAGGGGGAATTGCCAACTTCCTGTTGATTTTTGCTGAAGGACGTCCATGTATGAAATCTAAGTCTAAGTCAGACCTACATAGAGGTTTTTGTTTCATGTCTCTACGACATTCCTACTGGAAGTTACAGGCAGTTTTGTCTGAGTTTTCTTCCTAGGAGCAGTTGTGTCTGTGTTTTCTTCCTAGGGGGCGCTAGAGCGCAATTTTGAGTTTTGGGGTTGGGTTTTTTTTTTTATTAGATCGCAATTTTTGCCAGTCCTGATGTGTGTGTCCAGTTTGGTGAGTTTTGAAGCATGTTAAGGGGGTCAAATTACAGCTCAAAGAGGCAAAAGTGACTGTTTTTACTAAACTTTTGTTTTGAAGGGGGAATTGCCAACTTCCTGTAGATTTTTGAAGGACGTCCATGTATGAAATCTAGGTCTAAGTCAGACCTACATAGAGGTTTTTGTTTCATGTCTCTGCGACATTCCTACTGGAAGTTACAGGCAGTTTTGTCTGAGTTTTTTTCCTAGGAGCAGTTGTGTCTGTGTTTTATTCCTAGGGGGCGCCAGAGCGCAATTTTGAGTTTTGGAGTTGTTGTTTTTTTTATTAGATTGCAATTTTTGCCAGTCCTGATGTGTGTGTCCAGTTTGGTTAATTTTTGAAGTATGTTAAGGGGGTCAAATTACAGCTCAAAGAAGCAAAAGTGACTGTTTTTAATAAACTTTTGTTTTGAAGGGGGAATTGCCAACTTCCTGTTGATTTTTGAAGGACGTCACTGTATGAAATTTAGGTCTAAGTCAGACTTACATAGAGGTTTTTGTTTCATGTCTCTACGACATTCCTACTGGAAGTTACAGGCAGTTCTGTCTCAGTTTTCTTCCTAGGAGCAGTTGTGTCTGTGTTTTCTTCCTAGGGGGCGCTAGAGCGCAATTTTAAGTTTTGGGGTTGGGTTTTTTTATTAGATCGCAATTTTTGCCAGTCCTGATGTGTGTGTCCAGTTTGGTTTATTTTTGAAGTATGTTAAGGGGGTCAAATTACAGCTCAAAGAAGCAAACGTGACTGTTTTTACTAAACTTTTGTTTTGAAGGGGGAATTGCCAACTTCCTGTTGATTTTTGAAGGACGTCACTGTATGAAATTTAGGTCTAAGTCAGACTTACATAGAGGTTTTTGTTTCATGTCTCTACGACATTCCTACTGGAAGTTACAGGCAGTTCTGTCTCAGTTTTCTTCCTAGGAGCAGTTGTGTCTGTGTTTTCTTCCTAGGGGGCGCTAGAGCGCAATTTTGAGTTTTGGGGTTGTTTTTTTTATTAGATAGCAATTTTTGCCAGTCCTGATGTGTGTGTCCGGTTTGATGAGTTTTGAAGCATGTTAAGGGGGTCAAATTACAGCTCAAAGAGGCAAAGTGACTGTTTTTACTAAACTTTTGTTTTGAAGGGGGAATTGCCAACTTCCTGTTGATTTTTGAAGGACGTTAATTTATGAAATCTAGGTCTAAGTCAGACCTACATAGAGGTTTTTGTTTCATGTCTCTACGACATTCCTACTGGAAGTTACAGGCAGTTTTGTCTGAATTGTTTTCCTAGGAGCAGTTGTGTCTGTATTTTCTTCCTAGGGGGTGCTAGAGCGCAATTTTGAGTTTTGGGGTTGTTGTTTTTTATTAGATCACATTTTTTGCCAGTCCTGATGTGTGTGTCCAGTTTGGTGAGTTTTGAAGCATGTTAAGGGGGTCAAATTACAGCTCAAAGAGGCAAACGTGACTGTTTTTACTAAACTTTTGTTTTGAAGGGGGAATTGCCAACTTCCTGTTGATTTTTGAAGGACGTCAATGTATGAAATCTTGGTCTAAGTCAGACCTACATAGAGGTTTTTGTTTCATGTCTCTACGACATTCCTACTGGAAGTTACAGGCAGTTTTGTCTGAGTTTTCTTCCTAGGAGAAGTTGTGTCTGTGTTTTCTTCCTAGGGGGCACTAGAGCGCAATTTTGAGTTTTGGGGTTGGGTTTTTTTATTAGATCGCAATTTTTGCCAGTCCTGATGTGTGTGTCCAGTTTGGTGAGTTTTGAAGGATGTTAAGGGGATCAAATTACAGCTCAAAGAGGCAAAAGTGACTGTTTTTACAAAATTTTTGTTTTGAAGGGGGAATTGCCAACTTCCTGTTGATTTTTGCTGAAGGACGTCAACGTATGAAATCTAGGTCTAGATGGCAATGTTTGCCAGTCCTGATGTGTGTGTCAAATATGGTGAGTTTTGAAGCATGTTAAAGGGGTCAAATTACAGCTCAAAGAGGCGGTGGAATATTAATAATAAAACCTTACAATTAAAATAGGGTCCTCTGTCCCAAAGGGACATTGCGGTCCCTAATTACAGTAATTATCTTTCATTAAATATGTAGCTTGTTATATAAAAGTCTATGTCCATACTAACAATCTGATGCAGGTATTTTTCTGTATTTGTCACTTTATTAAAGGTGGTTGATCTTAACGATTCAGAAAAAATCTGTGAAATAATGGTATTTTTCTGTGGAACTGCCAGCATTGTCACTTCATTAAAGGTGTTTGATCGTAATCATTTGGAAAAACTCTGTAGAATAAAAGTATTTTTCTGCAGAACTGTTTGCATCCTCACTTTATTTAAGGAGTTTGATCTTAATAATTTGGTAAAAATCTGTAAAATTACGATATTTTTCCGCAAAACGTTTCATGAAAATTTCTGTAAATATAATCATTATTTGGTTTACAATGTTTTACTTTAATTTTATGGTTTTTGTTTGGCAGCCATAGCTGCCAGTAGATGACCGTTTTTTTTTACATAATTTTTTAAAAGTGTAGAGCAGGGGTGCTCATTACGTCGATCGCGAGCTACCGATCGTGGAGGGTGTGTCAGTCGATCACCAGCCAGGCATTACAAAATAGTCCTAAAAATGAGCGATCATAAATCTTCACTATGATGTCACTTTCGTCACTTGATTGACATTCACGGCACCCGAGGGTCTTCTGAGATGACGCTGGCTGCTGCCAGCTCATTAAAATTACCAAAAGGAAGGCGAGAAACACTTTATTTCAACAGACTCTGGCGTCGTACCTGTCGTCAAAACTCCAAAGACCGACTGCACAGTTGCACAATGAAAGCTCTGCTTCATCCTGCTTGCGCTACCAAAATAAGAGTCTCAGAAAGCTGGCGTGCACAAGCTAGCAAGCTACGGACTGGAGTTTGCCAACAATGTATTTCTTGTAAAGTGTATACAAAGGAGTACGGAAGCTGGACAAATAAGATGCCAAAAACCAACCACTTTCATGTGGTATTGGACAGAAAGGAGGACTTTTTTTCTCCTCCATTCGAAAATGCGGACGTTATCAGCACCACTGTCTGATTCCAATCAATGCAAGTCATCACAATCAGGTAATACACCAACTTATATTCTTGTCTTCATGAAAGAAAGGAATCTATATGTGTTAAACATGCTTGTATTATCTTTAAACACCTTTAACTTGTTAACAGTATTAATTATATGTGTTAAACATGCTTGTATTATCTTTAAACACCTTTAACTTATTACCAATATTAACTATAAGTGTTAAACATGCTTGTATTATCTTTAAACACCTTTAACTTGTTAACAATATTAACTATGTGTTAAACATTCTTGTATTATCATTAAACACCTTTAATTTATTAACAATATTAACTATATGTGTTAAACATGCTTGTATTATCATTAAACACCTTTAACTTGTTAACAATATTAATTATATGTGTTAAACATTCTTGTATTATCATTAAACACCTTTAATTTATTAACAATATTAATTATATGTGTTAAACATTCTTGTATTATCATTAAACACCTTTAATTTATTAACAATATTAATTATATGTGTTAAACATTCTTGTATTATCATTAAACACCTTTAACTTGTTAACGATATTAATTATAGGTGTTAAACATTCTTGTATTATCATTAAACACCTTTAACTTGTTAACAATATTAATTATAGGTGTTAAACATTCTTGTATTATCATTAAACACATTTAACTTGTAAACAATATTAACTATATGTGTTAAACATGCTTGTATTATCATTAAACACCTTTAATTTATTAACAATATTAACTATATGTGTTAAACATGCTTGCATTATCTTTAAACACCTTTAACTTGTTAAAAATATTAACTATATGTGTTAAACATTCTTGTATTATCATTAAACACCTTTAACTTGTTAACAATATTAATTATAGGTGTTAAACATTCTTGTATTATCATTAAACACCTTTAACTTGTTAACAATATTAACTATATGTGTTAAACATGCTTGTATTATCATTAAACACCTTTAACTTGTTAACAATATTAATTATATGTGTTAAACATTCTTGTATTATCATTAAACACCTTTAACTTGTTAACAATATTAACTATATGTGTTAAACATGCTTGCATTATCTTTAAACACCTTTAACTTGTTAACAATATTAATTATATGTGTTAAACATGCTTGTATTATCATTAAACACCGTTAACTTGTTAACAATATTAACTATATGTGTTAAACATGCTTGTATTATCATTAAACACCTTTAACTTGTTAACAATATTAACTATGTGTGTTAAACATGCTTGCATTATCTTTAAACACCTTTAACTTATTAACAATATTAACTATATGTGTTAAACATTCTTGTATTATCATTAAACATCTTTAACTTTTTAACAAAAACATATATTTCATAAATAAGTAGATATAAATTATATATATGAATGAGGTAGATCCCCACGACTTGATCAATTGAAAAGTAGCTCGCCTGCAGAAAACAGTGTGAGCACCCCTGCTGTAGAGCGATGCAAAATAGCAGGAGTAAATGTGATTAGTGAGTTAAAGAAATCAGTCCACTTGTGCCAGCTTTTTTGAAACATGTTGCAGGCATCAAATTCCAAATTAGCTAATATTTGCAAAAAATAACAAAGTTTTCCAGTGTGAACATTAAATATCTTGTCTTTGCAGTCTATTCAATTGAATATAAGTTGAAAATTATATGCAAATCATTGTATTCGGTTTTTATTTACCATTTACACAACGTGCCGCCTTCACTGGTTTCGGGGTTTGTACAAACATTACTTTGCCTGGTGCATTTCACCGACCACAGCAATTGTGTGGAATCCAGAGGAAGTTCAGTGGAAGTTTATATATCAGATGTAATTTGCGAAGGTTTTTGGTGCAGCACATTTATTTTTTTTGGCCAGATTGAAGCTGAATTATTAAAGTCTTTCATTGCCTTTTGCACTTCCTTTCCCTCCTCCCCGCACCGCCTTTTGTTCCTTCCACTATTATTTTCTTATGAGCAACCTACAAAAAACAAACAACACACAAAAAAAACTCTTTACTCAGGGAAAATGCTCCTGCATGAACAGCAGGAAGAGGGAATGGGGACAGCTTTTTATTTCAAATTATTGTTTACACCAGGCCTGTGCAAAATTCAGAAATGACATTGTTCAATTCCATGAAAGTCCAGTTGATATTTGTTTGTATTCCATAATCATCCTTTACAGCAGAGATCCCCAAACTGGTAAAAAAAAAAAAAAAAGTTTTTGAAACGACAACCATTTTATTTTTGTCTTCTGGTATCTTATTTTGAAAATAATGCCCACTTCCGCCCATGAGTCACACTATTACGCCGAGCCCTCCCAACATGATTCACACAGTCACCTTTACACGCCCTTCAACCAATATAGAAGCCTCTAGTGAGTTCTACTGTAGAGTCACTCGGAGGCCGGAGGATCCTGCAAATGTATTCACCCGGCCACTACAACATGACCACGACCTGGTGGGAAAAAATGCTTAGTTTCGTAGAATGTTTTACTTTATCCCATACTTGCCAACCCTCCCGAATTTTCCGGGAGACTCCCGAAATTCAGCGCATCTCCCGAAAACCTCCCAGGACAAATATTCTCCCGAAAATCTCCCGATTTTCAGCCGGAGCTGGAGGCCACGCCCCCTTCAGCTCCATGCGGACCTGAGTGAGGACAGCCTTTTTTCACTACGGGAGGACAACAGGGTGACAAGAACTAAATCATCCAGACTAGAGATGCATTGTATTATTATGTTTATCTTACCTAAAAATAAATATATTTATTAATTAAAAAAAAACAAAAAAAACTAAATACATTTTTACTACATTTTGCTAAAAACATCAAAATTAATTGTATTTTTATTTTTATTTTTTCTGACTCCTTATTACATCCAGCCATATAATTTTACATTCAAATAAACATATTTGAAATGATTAATTTTAAATTATCATAACAATTCATTTAATATTTATTTATTATTTATTATTTAAAATGACCATATTTAATTATTAAAATAATTGCTTGTTTATCAACAACTTTAGCATTTTATTCATTACATTTTGAAGCTCTCAGAAGCCAAGTTATGTTATATTCCTTAATATTTATTTATGCAAGTTTGAAGTATCAATTATCCAAACACAGTTTTGTTTGCATATTTTCATGATATATATATATATATATATATATATATGTATGAAATAC
>NC_084577.2:25635086-25730086 GCF_033978685.3 Nerophis lumbriciformis | reverse complement strand
AAAACAATTGCAAATGAGCCGTCGGCCCCCAGACAGAGCGACTCCAAAACCAACAAAGACTGTAACTGTCGAAAGAAACCTGATTGCCCTCTCAACGGGGGGTGCTTACAAGCATCAGTTGTCTACCAATCTAAGGTAATACGCAAGGACATTAACACATCCGACACATATGTAGGATTAACCGAGGGAGAATTCAAAACCAGATGGAACAATCACAAGGCTTCTTTCAGGAACAAAAACCTGCGAAATACCACAGAACTCAGCAAACACATTTGGGACCTCAAAGACAATAATGTTGAATATTCAATAACATGGCAAATTCTTGCATCCAGCACACCTTACAATAGTGGTAATAAAAGATGCAACCTATGCTTGAAAGAGAAACTGTTTATTATTTACCGTCCAGACCTGTCATCCCTCAACAAGCGCAGCGAAATTGTAACAACATGCCGCCATAGACGGAAACACCTCCTAGGTAACACATGAGCCAATCACCACGCCCCTAGGCCAGCCTGTACCCACCCACTTTGTGCCCTATATAAACCATGGTATGTGAATGCTCCCATTAAAATCTCCTGATGATTGAGGGTACCCCCCTCATGAAACAGGCCTGTAGAGATGAAATAGTCTGGTGATTTTTTTCCCACACATACATATATATATATATATATATATATATATATATATATATATATATATATATATATATATATATATATATATATATATATATATATATATATATATATATATATATATATATACACGTTTATTCAATGTTGGGTTTTAATGTTGATTTGACCATTAAAATTTGGTCATTTCCTAACCAATATTCTACAACACAAATACAACGTTGAAACATGTTTTTTTGACAACGTTTATTTAATTCCAGGTTGTGACGTTGATTTGACCATTGACATTTGGTCATTTCCCAACCAACAACATGGCTCCAACGTTAGACACCAACGTTGTCCCAATTTACAAAAACAACTATTTTGCAACGTCGTTTCAAAGTCTGTTTTAAAGGACATGTACGTATAATCAACGTTGTATCAATGTCTCGTGCCTGCTGGGGCTGGCTGCAAAATCCAACTTTTTGTCACCGTTCTGAGGCAACCGAAAGGTAAAAAGGTCTATTTTTTCTTACCTCTACCGGGTCTCCTGCCTGTAGATGTGTGCAAAGATGTGAAAGTCAAAGTGCAGCGAGCATGAAAACCGTGGAAATAAAAGCCAAATCTGAAATCTCCGTCTCCGTTCAGCACACCTGATACACAATGAGTCACTGACTTTAGGTGTACAGCAAATGTTGAAAGGGCATAAAACAGCTACAGGCACATCAATTCCATGTTTTTCCTCAAAACTAACCCTAACCCTGAACATAGCCTCCTGAAAACAACTTGTATTTCTTTATATATTTTCTATTGCTAAAAATGGGAACTCACTATTGATGTTGTGGTGCTGGTGTGGTGACATCAAACACCAAAACGTTGTTTATACCACAATTTTCCTGCACAGGGAAGTGGCAACAAAGTGCTTTACACCAAATAAATACATAAAAAATAGAGTGATTGTCTGTTGTTTATGTCGTGAAATTAGTAATTTACACAGAAATATTTTGTAAATGTTTGTTTACATACCTTAATTGTTTCTAAACAGTGTTTGCGACACAGCAGTAAAACGGCTGATCAAACAAAACAGAAGTCATCATCATGGACCCACTAGCTGCGGAAGCTAGCTCTACAATCAGCTAAACAGACTCAATAAGTGACGTTTTGGTTTTGATTGAAACTTTTATTACTAGATTGCACAGTACAGTAAATATTCCGTACAATTGACCACTAAATGCTAAAACCCGAATAAGTTTTTCAACTTGTTTAAGTCAGGGTCCACGTTAATCAATTCATGGTAAATTTACGCATTTACGAAAGTGAAACAATACAAAAAGAATGCCATTGTAAGTTAATAATACTAACACAGACACTCGTAAACGTGTTAGCATATTAGCTAATGCTAACGATACTGTCTTGATCACATTACGATAGCTTGTACAAATAGGCATGAAAACATTCCAACAAACGTCACACATGGGACGGTTTAGTAAGTAAGAATTGTTTTAGTTATATTGTAAAACCTACAAACGTTGCTTGGAGTGACGAATAAGTTAAAGTACCAATGATAGTCAGACACACACACTAGGTGTGGTGAAAAGTGTCCTCTGCATTTGACCCATCCCCTTGATCACCTCCTGGGAGGTGAGGGGAGAAGTGAGCAGTAGCGGTGGCCGCGCCCGGGAATCATTTTTATAATAATAATAATAATAATAATAATAATAGATTTTACTTGTAAAAAACACTTTACATTGAGTAAACAACCTCAAAGTGCTACAGTGTATTACAAAAATAAATAAATAAAATAAATAAAATAAATAAAATAAATAAAAAGATAATGAAAAAAATAAAAAAATAAAAAAATAAAAACTAGAACAGCCAAATAGCTCAAACTAGTATGCATATATCTAAAAAAAAAAAAAAGAGGCTTTTTTTTAAAAAGAAAAGTTTTTAAGTAAAAGCATCCACAGTCCGTGGTGCCCTCAGGTGGTCAGGGAGAGTGTTCCACAGACTGGTGATTTAACCCCAATTCCAACCCTTGATGCTGAGTGCCAAGTAGGGAGGTAATGGGTCCCATTTGTATAGTCTTTGGTGCTACAGTGTATTACAAAAATAAATAAATAAAATAAATAAAATAAATAAAATAAATAAAATAAATAAAATAAATAAAAAGATAATGAAAAAAATAAAAAAATAAAAACTAGAACAGCCAAATAGCTAAAACTAGTATGCATGTATCTAAAAAAAAGAAAGGCTTTTTTAAAAAGAAAGGTTTTTAAGTAAAAGCATCCACAGTACGTGGTGCCCTCAGGTGGTCAGGGAGAGTGTTCCACAGACTGGTGATTCAACCCCAATTCCAACCCTTGATGCTGAGTGCCAAGCAGGGAGGTAATGGGTCCCATTTTTATAGTCTTTGTTATGACTCGGTTTGAACTCACGACCTACCGATCTCAGGGCACACACGCTAACCACCTAGGAATCTATACGAGTAAAAACGCTATGGATGGCCAGAAGATGAAACGACACTTGTACTTCCGGTTGAAAGCTAAAAGAAAAGCACTGCAACACCTGCAGTGAGCGAACTTGTCCAAAAGATGGTGCCCTAGCACAAACAATAACACACCTTTTCAGTGATTTCACTTCTTTTTTTTTTTAACTATTTGTAATTTGAACCTAAGCGGAGAAAAATCCACAAATTAGCCGCACTATTTTTTCCTACACTTTGAACCCTGTGGCTTAAAAAAAACGGTGCGGCTAATTTATGGATTTTTCTTCGTTGACACAGCATAATGTAAATAGTTGTTTTTTTAAATACTCTGAAATGGTGTGTTATTGTTGTGCTATGGCGCCATCTGTTGCACCAGTTCGCTCACTGCAGGTGCTTCAGTGTCCTTCCATTTAGTGCTTTCAACCGGAAGTAGAAGTGCCATACTGTCTTCTAGCGGTCCACAGCGTTTCTACTCGCACCTACTCAGTGGCCTAGTTGTTAAAGTGTCCGCCTTGAGATTGGTAGGTCGTCAGTTCGAACCCCGGCCGAGTCATACCAAAGACTATAAAAATGGGACCCATTACCTCCCTGCTTGGCACTCAGCATCAAGGGTTGGAATTCGGGGTTAAATCACCAAAAATGATTCCCGGGCGCGGCCACCGTTGCTGCCCGCTGCTCCCCTCACCTCCCAGGGGGTGATCAAGGGGATGGGTCAAATACAGAGAATAATTTCGTCACACCTAGTGACAAAACAAAATTTTTTACTTCCGGTTGAAAGCTCAAAAACAAGCCGTAGAGTACTTTTTTTTCCCTACACTTTGAACCCTGTGGCTTGAAAAAAAACCGGTGCGGCTAATTTATAGATTTTTCTTCGTTGACGGACATAATGCAAATAGTTAAAAAAAAAAAAAAAAAAACTAATACACTGAAATGGTGTGTCATTGTTGTGCTATGGCACCATCTTTTGCACCAGTTCGCTCACTGCAGTTGCTTCAGTGTCCTTTCCATTTAGTGCTTTCAACCGGAAGTAGAAGTGCCATTCTCTCTTCTAGCCATTGTGGAAGGATGCATATATGTTTAAGAGTTATTTATTTTTACATAGCCATGTTTAGAGTATCTAGTACTTTTCCTTTTTATATTTTACTAGTTTCTGTTGTGTTCAGAGTTCTGTTTTGTGTCTTACGTTGGAATGTGAAGACCTCCCCCACTGGTTTCTTGTCAGTGGTGCAAGGGGGAGATGGGGGTTTTCTTTGTGTGAAAAGAAGTTGTTTTTTGCCTTAAAATGCCAGATCAGAGCAGCCGATATGAATGTATTGGTTAAGCTGATCTCCTAAAGCTTCGGTATAAACTTGAAAATATTCCAATTCTGTCTTGATGGTCCTTCTTACTCAGCATATATGTCATCGAAAGAACTTGGGATTGACCAGTAACTTAGATTCCCTGGGAGGAAGGGCTGGTCTGACGCAACACCGTCCATAGCGATCTACTCTTCATTCTAAACAGAAGGGGGCACAAATTTGTCCAAAAGATGGCGCCGTAGCACAAACAATAACACACGTCTTCAGTGTCTTTGCTTGTTTTTTTTTTAACTATTTGCATCGGATAAAAATCCACCCATTAGCCGCGCTGTTTTAAAAGGCCGCGGGGTTCAAAGCGTAGGAAGAAAAAAAAAGGGGATTCGCGGTATGAAGAGAAAACAAGTTTAAATCCCTTTCAGGGTGGATTTCCTTTGCGGCTGGAGGATGGGAGGACCGCGGAAGGGAGGAGATGAAAGTGAAAGGAAGGCTTGCAGGAGGACTGCCATTAGAGGAGAAAAGATGAAAACACAGGAAGGACAGCTGTGAGAATACGGGGGAAAGATGCAGCGAAAGTGTAAATATTGATTTAAAAATCATCTCTCATGTGATACTTAGCAAATAGTGTTTTAAGTGAATAACTATTAGGTATGTGCCTCCTCTCCCTGGCCTGTGGAGGAGAACATAACAGGATGCTGTCATGCTGTGCCTCCTCCAGCCTGGCTGCTGATGTTGCCCCCTCCGAACCTTCCCTTCTACTCCTTCCTTTTGTCCTCCCACCATCTCTCTATTCATCCATCCTCGCTCCATCCTTCCTGCATCCCACCAGCCGTCCGTCCTCACTCCCCCACTGCCGTGTCTCCTCGCAAGGTTCCTCTCCCGTTCCCTTCTCCGGCACAAACACAGCGCCGAGCAGATGTCAAAAACAAAACGTCTGCCTACAGATGATTCTCGGTTACGTAAATGTTTTTTTTGTTTGTTTTTTTGGCAATGGTGCTGCCTTTTCTTATTTCCCTATGCAGAATATTCAAACTTCGTTTTTTATATATACGTGTGGGGGGAGGTGTGGCCAGTGCTGCCTGCAGGAGCAAAGGTCACCGCCTCTGTCCATGGTGCTGAGGACAGACCACCATCAGACGGGGGCGTGGCAGTGCTGAAGGCGAGACACAGCTGGCAGGTGATTAGATTTCACAGGTGGTACGTGTTAATATAATCATCTGTTGTCTTTAACAGTATATATATATATATATATATATATATATATATATATATATATATATATATATATATATATATATATAACACATTTATATATGCACACACATATACATATATACACATATATACAGTATATATGTATATATATATATATATATATATATATATATATATATATATATATACATATATGATGATTAAAACAATACATAATATATATATACAGTATATATGTATATATGTGTATATATGTATGTATATGCGTGTGCTTATATAAATGTGTATCTATATACAGTATATATGTATACATATATACATACACTACATACACATTTACATATATATATATATATATATATATATATATATATATATATATATATATATATATATGCATATGTATATGTATATATATATATATATATATATTTATATATATATATATATATATATATATATATATATATATATATATATATATATATATATATATATATATATATATATATATACACACACACACACACACACACACACACACACACACACACAATTATATATATATATATATATATATATATATATGGTGTTTATGTCTTGTCTGTGTGATCATGTTTTGTTTTAGTTATGTCAATTTTGTCTTTGGACTATTTGTGCACTCTTGTTTTGTCACCATGACGACCGATTAGTTGCACCTGTTTTCACGTTCGGTCTAACACACCTGTTGTCAGTCATGTCTGTAGTATTTAAGTCCATTGTTTTCAGTTAGTCTGCCTGGCAACATCACCCGTTATCATCACTCTGCTTCATGCCATGTTCACAGTCCCATGCCAAGTAAGTTTTTGTTTCATGTTTATAGTTTTTTTGCCTTTGTGCAAGTCTTTTGTTTTCGTTAGCCAAGTTTTGTACCTCCGCCATTGTGCGCGCCTTTCGTCTGTTCTTTTTTGATAGTGTTAAATAAAATCATGTACTCACCGCGCCAACTTTCCGTTGCCTTCCGGGAAAACAAACCCCAAGGACCAAGTCGTGACAGTTTATGTGTTTTTATTTTCTTGCACCTGCATACTTTAAGCCCCAAGGAACTTTTCTTTCCACGACAACAGACGTACTAAAACACACATCAACGTCTCCCCCCCAAAAATTGATAGTAGTCGAAGGACGATCACACAGCTGCACATTTTAATCCGAAATTTTTACCAGGAATCCAAGTGAGCTGCAGGAACATCTCCAGGACGACCAGTTGAAACCTACATACGGGTGATTTCTTACTTCTTTCATTTTTCATAAATTTGCCAAAAATTCTAAAAAAAAATTAAAAATCACATAGTCATTATGGGGTATTGTTTTTAGAATTCTGAGAGGAAAACCATTAGAAGGAGGCTGTAACATACCAAAAATGTGGCAAAAGTGAATATGCACTGCAAGTACTAATTTAGGACGAGCCATGTAGGTACTGTATATATCCACCTGGCAACCCCTCGAGGGAGGGGAGATATATCTGACAGCTGCAGTAATTCTCTCCAGTTTTGTCATGAAACGCATCAAACGTGTAGCTGGAACCCCGCAGCCACCCATCCGTCTCCCTTCCAGTCAGCCGAACGTGCCACGTTTTTATTGTGCATGATCTCAGCTCGCTCAGGCCCTGCAACAACAAGTCTGAGGATAAGATATAGTTCACCTAGAGGAGGCAATACATCACTTCCTACATTTCCTACAGGGACTTTTCCCCCCTCGTCTTATTCAAACACACAGACAGGATCTGGCAGCAAGCTCAACTTCCCTTTTTTTTCCCTCACCAGGCTATGAAAAAACCCAAATAATCCTATTTAAAGTGTAGAACATAGATGTTGCAGCGGTGGAATTAATCCTGTCACACTGCAAAAAATGAAATCTAAGTAAGATGAAATATCTCAAATGAGGTTGATATTTCCTATGAGGAAGCAGGGCCTGGGGAATCTGTGGTGGGCTCTCCTATTTCTGGGGCTGAGGTTGCCGAGGTAGTTAAAAAGCTCCTCGGTGGCAAGGCCCCGGGGGTGGATGAGATCCGCCCGGAGTTCCTTAAGGCTCTGGATGTTGTGGGGCTGTCTTGGTTGACAAGGCTCTGCAACATCGCGTGGACATCGGGGGCGGTACCTCTGGATTGGTTCCTCTCTTTAAGAAGGGGAACCGGAGGGTGTGTTCCAACTATCGTGGGATCACACTCCTCAGCCTTCCCGGTAAGGTCTATTCGGGTGTACTGGAGAGGAGGCTACGCCGGATAGTCGAACCTCGGATTCAGGAGGAACAGTGTGGTTTTCGTCCTGGTCGTGGAACTGTGGACCAGCTCTGTACTCTCGGCAGGGTCCTTGAGGGTGCATGGGAGTTTGCCCAACCAGTCTACATGTGCTTTGTGGACTTGGAGAAGGCATTCGACCGTATACCCGGGGAAGTCCTGTGGGGAATGCTCAGAGAGTATGGGGTAGCGGACTGTCTTATTGTGGCAGTTCGCTCCCTGTATAATCAGTGTCAGAGCTTGGTCCGCATTGCCGGCAGTAAGTCGGACACGTTTCCAGTGAGGGTTGGACTCCGCCAAGGCTGCCCTTTGTCACCGATTCTGTTCATAACCTTTATGGACAGAATTTCTAGGTGCAGTCAAGGCGTTGAGGGGATTCGGTTTGGTGGCTGCAGGATTAGGTCTCTGCTTTTTGCAGATGATGTGGCCCTGATGGCTTCCTCCGGCCAAGATCTTCAGCTCTCACTGGATCGGTTCGCAGCCGAGTGTGAAGCGACTGGGATGGGAATCAGCACCTCCAAATCTGAGTCCATGGTTCTCTGCCGGAAAAGGGTGGAGTGCCATCTCCGGGTTGGGGAGGAGATCTTGCCCCAAGTGGAGGAGTTCAAGTACCTCGGAGTCTTGTTCACGAGTGGGGGAAGAGTGGATCGTGAGATCGACAGGCGGATCGGTGCGGCGTCTTCAGTAATGCGGACGCTGTATCGATCCGTTGTGGTGAAGAAGGAGCTGAGCCGGAAGGCAAAGCTCTCGATTTACCGGTCGATCTACGTTCCCATCCTCACCTATGGTCATGAGCTTTGGGTCATGACCGAAAGGACAAGATCACGGGTGCAAGCGGCTGAAATGAGTTTCCTCCGCCGAGTGGCGGGGCTCTCCCTTAGAGATAGGGTGAGAAGCTCTGTCATTCGGGGGGAGCTCAAAGTAAAACCGCTGCTCCTCCACATCGAGAGGAGCCAGATGAGGTGGTTCGGGCATCTGGTCAGGATGCCACCCAAACGCCTCCCTAGGAAGGTGTTTCGGGCACGTCCGACCGGTAGGAGGCCACGGGGAAGACCCAGGACACGCTGGGAAGACTATCTCTCCCGGCTGGCCTGGGAACGCCTCGGGATCCCCCGGGAGGAGCTGGACGAAGTGGCTGGGGAGAGGGAAGTCTGGGCTTCCCTGCTTAAGCTGCTGCCCCAGCGACCCGACCTCGGATAAGCGGAAGAAGATGGATGGATGGATGGAGGTTGATATTTGCTTGTTTTCTGTCTGATAAGTGTCGGAGGCAGATATTTACATATGTCCGAATTTAAGTATTACTTCTTTTATTTCATAGTCATATTTGAAAACAGCTCGTGTTCTTCCAATTGTGGTCTTTTGGTTGTCTGCAAAACTGTGTGCTTAACCTTGAATGAGGAACATTAGAGAGAGAGAGATAATGGACATTTGTTTTGGCTAGAGACACAGGACTGCCAGGGACTTAAGGGGGGAGAGGGTGTTTCGGGGGGAAGACCATCTTGGCGGGGCGATAGAATGTTCTATGCTGGACTGGTCTCAAATGTATATCTGCAAAGCTTTGCAAATATATTACAAAATACCTGTTCTGTCTCTGGTGGTTTTTCAACTCAGCTTTAAGTGTCGTAAAGAGCTTGGGAGCGACTTGTGACTTGAATTCCCTGGGAGGAACAAACTGGTCCAAAACGCAACATAAGATAATTCTTCTCACTAAGCAGATTTTATGTTAGAGTGTTTTACTTGTTTTAAAGGGGAACATTATCACAATTTCAGAAGGGTTAAAACCATTAAAAATCAGCTCCCAGTGGCTTATTTAATTTTTCGAAGTTTTATTCAAAATTTTACCCATCACGCAATATCCCTAAAAAAAGCTTCAAAGTGCCTGATTTTAACCATCGTTATATACACACGTCCATTTTCCTGTGACGTCACATAGTGAAGCCAACACAAACAAACATGGCGGATAGAACAGCAAGCTATAGCGACATTAGCTCGGATTCAGACTCGGATTTCAGCGGCTTAAGCGAATCAACAGATTACGCATGTATTGAAACGGATGGTTGTAGTGTGGAGGCAGGTAGCGAAAACGAAATTGAAGAAGAAACTGAAGCTATTGAGCCATATCGGTTTGAACCGTATGCAAGCGAAACCGACGAAAACGACACGACAGCCAGCGACACGGGAGAAAGCGAGGACGAATTTGGCGATCGCCTTCTAACCAACGATTGGTATGTGTTTGTTTGGCATTAAAGGAAACTAACAACTATGAACTAGGTTTACAGCATATGAAATACATTTGGCAACAACATGCACTTTGAGAGTGCAGACAGCCCATTTCAGGCGTGATAAGAACATATATTTTTTCCACGATTTCAGCACTCAGGTTAACCATACCTAAATAGACACAAAATACTGCATTACACAAGACTACTCGAATGATTGAAATAAATAAATGTTTTTTAGCCAAATTATTGGTAAACACAGTTTATGTATGATAATTTACGTAAAACCGCGAGTAATGAATAAAGTTTTCATCAATTAATATATTCTGTAGACATACCCTCATCCGCTCTCTATTCCTGAAAGCTGATCTGTCCAGTTTTGGAGTTGATGTCAGCAGGCCAGGGCATACTTGCCAACCTTGAGACCTCCAATTTCGGGGGGTGGGTGCGGGGGGCGTGGTTGGGGCGGGGGCGTGGTTAAGAGGGGAGGAGTATATTTACAGCTAGAATTCACCAAGTCAAGTATTTCATATATATATATATATATATATATATATATATATATATATATATATATATATATATATATATATATATATATATATATATATATATATATATATCCCCGCGACCCCGAAGGGAATAAGCAGTAGTAAATGGATGGATGGATGGATGGATATATATATATATATATATATATATATATATATATATATATATATATAAGAAATAATTGACTTTCAGTGAATTCTAACTATATATATATATATATATATATATATATATATATATATATATATATATATATATATATATATATATGTATGTATGTATATATATATATATATATATATATATATATATATATGTATATATATATATATATATATATATATATATATATATATATATATATATATATATATATATATATATATATATATATATATATATATAAAAAAGAAATACTTGAATTTCAGTGTTCATTTATTTACACATATACACACACATAACACTCATCTACTCATTGTTGAGTTAAGGGTTGAATTGTCCATCCCTGTTCTATTCTCTGTCACTATCTTTCTAACCATGCTGAACACCCTCTCTGATGATGCATTGCTGTGTGGCACGCACAAAAGTGCTTTCATCAAATGCACTAGATGGCAGTATTGTCCTGTTTAAGAGTGTCACAACATTGCTGTTTACGGCAGACGGACTGCTTTACTGTAGACGTTCTTTATATTGTGGGAAAGCGGACTCGGGTCCGCATGGAGCTGGAGGGGGCGTGGCCTCCAGCTCCGCCTGAATTTCGGGAGATTTTCGGGAGAGAATTTGTCCCGGGAGGTTTTCGGGAGAGGCGCTGAATTTCGGGAGTCTCCCGGAAAATCCGGGAGGGTTGGCAAGTATGGGCCAGGGAAGCTAGGGTCGATATTCTTCTCTTGATCATCTTCGGTTCATTCTTGCCATCTCTGTCGTAGCATAGCTTTCGTCGGTAAAGTGTGCGGAACAAACGACTGACCATTTCGTCGGCTTTCCCCACACCCTCGTATTTTGAACAAATTTCGTCCGATTTCTTGCCACTTTCGCATCTTTGGGCCACTGGTGCAACTTGAATGCGTCCCTGTTCGTGTTGTTACACACTCCGACAACACACCGACGAAAGTGAGAAATTATGATATGCGCTCGGTGCCGAAGAAGTCTCCCATCACCAGCCTGAATGATTACCGACCAGTGGCCCTCACTCCGGTAATCATGAAGTGCTTCGAGCGACTTGTTCTCCAGCACATCAAGGACCATATCCCTCCAGACTTTGACGCCCACCAGTTCGCATACCGGGCGAACAGGTCCACAGAGGACGCCATCGCTGTTGCTCTTCACTCTGCTCTGAACCACCTGGAGCAGCAGCAGAGCTACGTCCGGATGCTCTCTGTGGACTATAGCTCTGCCTTCAATACAATAATCCCGGACAGACTCTGCAATAAACTGGACACTCTTGGCCTCCCCCCTCTCACAAACGCCTGGATAAGGGACTTCCTAACGGACCGACCCCAGAATGTGAGACTTGGCCCGCACCTCTCATCCTCCCGCACGCTGAGCATCGGCTCCCCACAGGGCTGTGTGCTGAGCCCCCTCCTCTACTGCCTTTACACCCATGACTGCAGTCCGGCCCACAGTGACAACCTTACCGTCAAGTTCGCCGACGATACCACAGTGGTCGGGCTCATCTCCAGGGGTGACGAGGCTGCCTACAGAGAGGAGGTCCTGAAGCTGACGGCCTGGTCTTCGGAGAACAACCTCACTCTCAACACCAGCAAGACCAGAGAGATCATCGTCGACTTCAGGAGGAGCAGCACCGACCCTGCCCCCCTCTACAACAACGGCGAGCGTGTAGAGAGGGTCCACACCTTAAGGTACCTTGGAGTCCACATCTCTAATGACTTCTCCTGGACAGTCAACACCACATCAATCATCAAGAAGGCTCAGCAGCGGCTACACTTCCTTAGAGTCCTCGGGAAGTACAACCTGAAGCCTGACCTGCTGCTGACCTTCTACCGCTCGTCCATCGAGAGCCTGCTGACCTACTGTATTACGGTATGGTACGGCAGCTGCACTGCAGCAGACAGGGAGAGGCTGCAAAGAGTGGTCAAGACGGCTCAGAAGATCATCGGCCGCCCTCTCCCCTCTCTGACGGACATCTACACCTCCCGCTGCCTCAACAGAGCCAGTGCCATCATCAAGGACAGCACCCACCCTGGCTCTGACCTGTTCCACCTGCTGCCCTCTGGGAAGCGCTACAGGTGCATTAAAACCAAAACAAACAGGCTAAAGAACAGCTTCTTCCCCAGGGCCATAACCATCCTGAACGGACTGCCCCATTGTCCCTCATAACTGCCTTCTCTTTGGTGCAATAACCCATTCCACCAACCACCCTGTTTTTGTTTTTTGTTTTTTTTCATGTATATATTCATTTCACACCATATTCATTGCACTTCTACATTTTTTATATTTTTATATATTTGCACATTGTTTTTCTAGCATGCACACATCGCACTGTATGGAATGGCCTCAATCTCGTTACCTTGCGTAATGACAATAAAGCTGATTCTGATTCTGATTCTGATATTCTAAAATGTACTTTCTTTATATTCAGTTTGTAATTTTAACCAAAATGTAATGTTACAAAAATTAGTATGCGGGCACCATGTTGGCTACCGCCCCTTTAGTGCCTTGCTTTATGGCCATGGGAGGATTGAAAGCAAGATTGTCAGACCGCCCACTCCCCCCTCCAGAGCAACAGGGGTCCTTTAAAGGACATAAGCGTGTAACAGTGTGCCTCCTAAGTGCCCGTGTGGAATGTAAGTGTGAGACGGTGCATTATTTACCCCGGACGACACAGGAGCAGTCAGAGTGGTCTGAAAGAGCCGGGGTGGAGCCGTCAGGGATTAAGTATCAGCAGTTCCCCAAGGCCAAGACACAGTATCAGACTGGTTTATGTACGAGTTGGAGAGCGTGACTCTAAAATACACTTGGAATACGATTGACTGGAAGAAATGGTTGGTGTAACTGCAGGGGTTACTTTTCGCCCTAAATACACCAACCCCCGCTTCTGAACGCTTCGGTCACACGCAGGATTCTCACAGGAATGAGGCAATTATACACAAATCATCAAATTGACAGCCATTTATTACGTTACAAATCAGCAGACAAATGAAATGAAGGGATTATTTGTTGGGGTTTTAAAACTGTTTGCGTGTCTGAGGACGGCCCCATTCGTCTTGGTTTACCTGACACATGAAACGTGACAAATTGCACGAGACGACACTAGAGTGTGGAATGTGTTCGAATGAAAACCAGTGACAATGAATAGGAGACTGATTGGCAACCAGGAGCAGGTGTGGAAGTCTGTGCGCGGAAGGAGGAAGCGAAATATCAAAATAAGAGCACGGGACAGGAATTAAAATACGACATAAAAGGAAAAAAGTAGAAAGAAGTCCAAAACAGTCACAAGGGTGTGACAGCAAGCCCGTTTCCACGACTGAAAAATTCCCCTAATGGTACATTTTAATGATGAGATTAAAAATAGTCGAATTTGAGATAAGAAAATCGAAATTATGAGATAAACGAGTCAAAATTATGAAATAAAAAGGTGAAAACATGGTAAAAAAAAAAAAAAAAAAGTCTAAATTGTGAGAAAAAAGTCGATAGTTCAATGTACAAAGTCATAATTGTGAGAGGAAAAAGTCAAATTTATGACATAAGAAAATCGAAATTATGAAATAAGAAAGTTAAAATTATGAGATTAAAAGTCAAAATCGTCTGATAAGAAAGTCGAAATTATGAGATAAGAAAGTCATAATTATAAAATAAAAAAGTCGAATGTATGAGATAAAAAGTCGCCAATGTCTCATTATCTCATAATTATGAATCATAATTTCAACTTTTACCTCAAATTTATGACTTTTTTTAATATCATAAAATGTCGACTTTTTACCTGATAATTATGACTTTTTACCTCAAAATTTCAACTTTTTATCTCATAATTATGACTTGTCATCTCAAAATTGCAACTTATCTCATACTTATGGCTTTCCATCTCATAATTTCTACTTTTATCTCATAATTATGACTTTTCATCTCAAAATGTCAACTTTTTATCTCGTAATTATGACTTTTCATCTCAAAATGTCAACTTTTTATCTCATAAATATGACTTTTTATCTCAAAATTTCAACGTTTTATCTTATAATTATGACTTTTCATCTCAAAATTGCAACTTATCTCATAATTATGACTTTTCATCTCATAATTTCAACTTTTTATCTCATAAATATGACTTTTCATCTCAAAATGTCAACTTTTTATCTCATAATTATGACTTTTCATCTCAAAATTGCAACTTATCTCATACTTATGGCTTTTCATCTCATAATTTCTACTTTTATCTCATAATTATGACTTTTCATCTCAAAATTGCAACTTTTTATCTCATAATTATGACTTTTTATCTCATAATTTCTTCTTTTATCTCATAATTATGACGTTTTGTCTCAAAATTTCTACTTTTTATCTCACAATTATGACTTTTCATCTCAAAATTGCAACTTTTTATCTCATAATTATGACTTTTTATCTCATAATTTCTTCTTTTATCTCATAATTATGACTGTTTGTCACAAAATTCCAACTTTTTATCTCACAATTATGACTTTTCATCTCAAAATTGCAACTTTTTATCTCATAATTATGACTTTTTATCTCATAATTTCTTCTTTTATCTCATAATTATGACTTTGTGTCTCAAAATTTCAACTTTTTATCTCACAATTAAGACTTTTCATCTCAAAATTGCAACTTATCTCATAATTATGACTTTGTATCTCATAATTTCTACTTTTATCTCATAAATATGACTTTTTATCTCAAAATTTCAACTTTTTATCTCATAATTATGACTTTTTATCTCATAATTTCTTCTTTTATCTCATAATTATGACTTTTTGTCTCAAAATTTCAACTTTTTATCTCACAATTACGACTTTTCATCTCATAATTTCAACGTTTTATCTCATAATTATGACTTTTTAGCTCATAATTTCAACTTTTATCTTATAGTTTTTACTTTTTATTTCATAATTTCAACTGCCTTATCTCATAATTATGAATCATAATTTCAACTTTTACCTCATATTTATGATTTTGTTTATATCATAAAATGTCGACTTTTCACCTGATAATTATGACTTTTTATATCATAATTTCAACTTTTTATCTCATAATTATGACTTTTTATCTTATAATTTCAACTTTTTAGCTCATAATGATGACTTTTTAGCTCATAATTTCAACTTTTTATCTTATAATTTCAACTTTTATCTCATAATTATGGGTTTTATTTAATAATTTCAACTTGTATCTCATAATTATGACTTTTATATCTCATAATTTCTACTTTTATCTCGTAATTATGACTTTTTATTTCATAATTTCAACTGTCTTATGTCATAATTTTGACGTTTTATTTCATCATTTTACTTTTACCTCATATTTATGACGGTATTGGGGCGGAACAGCTCGGTTGGTAGAGTGGCCGTGCCATCAACTTGAGGGTTCCAGGTTCGATCCCCGCTACTGCTATCCTAGTCACTGCCGTTGTGTCCTTGGGCAAGACACTTTACCCACCTGCTCCCAGTGCCACCCACACTGCTTTAAATGTAACTTAGATATTGGCTTTCACTATGTTAAAGCGCTTCAAGTCACTAGAGAAAAGCGCTATATAAATCACTTCACTAGGACTTTTTATGTCAACTGTCTTATCACTTTTTATCTCTTATATGTTTTAAATATTTTCATATTCAAATCTTACTTTTTACACTTCCATGTGTTTCCACTTTGTAATATAATGTATTTCATGTAAGTGTGACTATACTTTGCTACTGCATCCGGAACTTTTCTGGCAGCGACCAAATCCCAATGTTCTTTTTATTATCTCCTGTAACCGAGAGTGGCATTATGCTGCTCTTGTCCTCGTCTCCGTGGATGATTGCAGGTGTCTTTAAAGTGAAGCAGAATAGTTTACGTGCACTACAAGGTTGCACTCTCTCAGGGCCCTGGAATTATTGCAGCCTGAGAGGCCCTCAAGAACTCAGGTACTTAAGTGGAGGAGGTGAATTATTCCACTTAAGGACAATGGGGCCCTTAATGAGCAGCGTGTATTAGCATTGATGAGAGCATCTTACTTTCAATTAAAAAACTGCAACCTCACTGCACTGGTAACTGCTTCTCACTTGTTTCCTGTTACGCCCCCTACTGGCAGAAGAAAACATTTTGTAAATAATACACAACCAGATTCAGTTGAAAGCACAAAGTGAAACCCACAAGAAGTACGCACGCAAAACCAACAAACACTAAGAAATAAAAACTATTTCATTCATGCACGTGTATGGCAAGCACGTGGTGCCGGAAAATATGCAGTGTTCATAAAATAAGCTATTTTTGTTTTAAAAATACAATAAAAATGTATAGAAAATAAATAGTAGCAATGTGTAATAATGAAATATAATATAAATAAATACAGTAATAATTAATAAATAAATACAATAATAATGTATTTAAAAGATAGTAAAACATGTATTTAAAAGGTAGTACATTTTTTTATTAAAAAGACAATAAAAATGTGTCCAAAATAAATAGCAGACATGTGTAATAATGAAATACAATATGAATAAATACAGTAATAAATAGTAAATAAATACAGTAATAATGTATTTGAAAGATAGCAAAATGTATTAAGATAGCAAAAAATACATTTAAAAGATAGTAAAAATGCAATAAAAAGATAGTAAAAAAATGTATTAAAAAGGGAATAAAAATGTATTAAAAAGATAGTAAAACGTATTAAAAAGATGGTAAAAATTTATGTAAAAGCTAGTAAAAACATATTAAAATATGTTAAAAAGATAGTAAAGATGTATTAAAACGATAGTAAAAATATATTTAAAAGATAGTAAAAATTGTATAAAAAGATAGTAAAAAAAAAAAAAAAAAAATGTATTAGAAAGATAGTAAAAATGTATTTAAAAGATAGAAAAAAATTATTAAGAAAGCAAAAAACATATTTAAAAAGATAGTAAAAATGTAATAAAAAGTTTGTAATGTTGACATTCATTGCTTTCGGTCTCCCCTAGAGGGGGGGGGGGGAGGTTACCCACATATGCGGTCCTCTCCAAGGTTTCTCATAGTCATTCACATCGACGTCCCACTGGGGTGAGTTTTTCCTTGCCCTTATGTGGGCTTTGTACCGAGGATGTCGTTGTGGCTTGTGCAGCCCTTTGAGACACTTGTGATTAAGGGCTATATAAATAAACATTGATTTATTGATTGATTGATAAAAAAATATATTAAAAAGACAATAAAAACGTATTAAAAAAGATAGTAAAAATGTATTAAAAAGATAGTGAAAATGTATTTAAAAACTAGTAAAAACGTATTAAAAATATAAAAAAAGATAGTAAAAATGTATTAAAAAGATAGTAAAATATATTTAAAAGATAGTCAAAATTTAATAAAAAGATAGTAAAAAAATAATTAAAAAGACAATAAAAATGTATTAGAAAGATAGTAAAAATTTATTTAAAAGATAGAAAAAAAAATGTACTAAGATAGCAAAAAATACATCAAAAAGATAGTAAAAATTTAATAAAAAGATAGTAAAAATGAATATTAAAAAGACAATAAAAATGTATTAAAAAGATAGTAAAAACATATTAAAAAGATAGTAAAAATGCATTTAAAAGCTAGTAAAAACGTATTAAAAATAGATTAAAAAGATAGTCAAAATTGAGTAAAAAGATAATAAAAATATATTTTAAAGATAGTAAAAATGTATTAAAAAGATAGTAAAAAATGAATTAAAAAGACAATACAAATGCATTCAAAAGATAGCAAAAATGTATTTAAAAGAAGGAAAAATGCATTATAAGCTAGAAAAATGTATTAAAAATGTAGTAAAATGTATTAAAAAGATACAAAAAATGTGTTTAAAAGATGGAAAAAAAATGTATTCAAAAGATAGAAAAAAATATTAAAAACATAGTAACAATATATTAAAAGGATAGTGAAAATGTATTAAAACAATTGTAAGAATATATCTAAAAGATACATTTTTTTATACAAATTCTGCTTTGTTCATCATCTGAGCTGCTGTGATGGAGATTACCATAATAACTCTTATAACACTCAAAAGCGCAGATTTCAACCATTTAAATACTTTCTATAGTTCAAGACTAACGGTAATTGAAAAACAGCACCAAAAAAAAGCAAATACGCTGAAAAGGTGTTTTATTGCTTGTGCTATGGCGCCATCTTTTGGATGAGTTCGCTCCCTACAGGTGCTGCGGTGCCTTTCCATGCAAGTGCTGCTCCGTCTTCGAGCCTTCCATAGCGTTCCTGTGACCTTGGATCCCTCAAAACCATCAAAAACCAAAATCAGTGTGCAAAGGATATCACCACATTGGCTCAGGAACACTTCAGAAAACCACTGTCAGTAAGTACAGTTGGTCGCTACATCAGTATGTGCAAGTTTAAACTCTACTATGCAAAGACAAAACCATTTATCAACAACACCCAGAATTGCCACCTGCTTCGCTGGTCCCAAACTCATCTAAGTTGGACTGATGCAAAGTGTAAAAGTGTTCTGTGGTCTGACGAGTCCACATTTCAAATTGTTTTTGGAAACTGTGGACGTCGTGTCTGGAACAAAGAGGAAAAGAACCATCCGGATTGTTATAGGCGCAGAGCTGAAAAGTCAGCATGTGTGATGGTATGGGGGTGTATTAGTGCCCAAGACATGGGTAACTTACACATCTGTGAAGGCACCATTAATGCTGAAAGGTACATACAGGTTTTGGATCAACATATGTTGCCATCCAAGCAACGTTACCATGGACGCCCCTGCTTATTTCAGCAAGACAATGCCAAGCCACGTGTTACAACAGCGTGGCTTCATAGTAAAAGAGTGCGGGTACGAGACTGGCCTGCCTGTAGTCCAGACCTGTCTTCCGTTGGAAATGTTTGGCACATTATGAAGCCTAAAATACCACAACGGAGACTGTTGAACAACTTAAGCTGTACATCAAGCAAGAATGGGAAAGAATTCCACCTGAAAAGCTTCAAAAATGTGTCTCCTCAGTTCACAAATGTTTACTGAATGTTGTTAAAAGGAAAGGCCATGTAACACAGTGGTAAAAATGCCCCTGTGCCAACTTTTTTGCAATGTGTTGCTGCCATTAAATTCTAAGTTAATGGTTATTTGCAAAAATAAATTAAGTAAAATATCTTGTCTTTGCAGTCTATTCGATTAAATATAAGTTGACAAGATTTGCAAATCATTGTATTCTGTTTTTATTTACCATTTTCACAACGTGCCAACTTCACTGGTTTTGGGGTTTGTACAACATCTGTTAATTTTTGCTAAAAACATCAAGCTGCTGGCGTGTTTATTAATTACAAAGACACTCGAGCGATGAGTTAAATCCTTTGTCTTCAGTGGTAATTGACGTGTTCGTGTCATACAATATAAAAGAAAAATAAACATTTTCACATCAGTGAGTGCTCGGCACAAAGGGTTGCCATGGTAATGGCAGATGGCAACTATCCTCCTTCATCTTTTAATCATTGCAACCTGCCTGGATTTTCATCTGTTTTTATTTTATTGTTCGTCCCTTCTGCTCTTTTTTTTTTTTTTTTTTTTGTGAACCTTGTATCTTAAAATGTGAGCTGAATGAACACAGCGCATTTATTGCTCCCTGCATCTCTTACTCCCGTTCCCACTTTCTCCACGGGGAGTCTTTCATTATTTATTTCCACCCTTTTGTCCAGCTGCTCCCTGTGGTCGCATATGTGCGCACGCAGTCGGAGGAATACGGATAGATCTGGAGTTGTGTCTGTCTTGCACACTTTATTTTCGTCGGAGGCAGTAGACCGAGCAATGTTAGCGTGTCTGTGGCCGTGAACAACTGCAATTACACAAGGGCCTGAGGAATAACCAAAAGTACACAGTAAGAAAACAGGCCCATAATGTGCAAATACTCACGCAGTTTACAGTTAATACCAAATGATATGTCTGATAATAGATATAAGTCCCGTACCAGTAAAAAAACAAAAAACAAGTATCATAAGATATCATCTTGCATCTCAAATATCTGATACCAGCACTCCGATACAAGCAGTCCTGCAACATGTTTGCTTGTGCAAAGCTGGACAGCCAGTGAACATCTAAATGTCCTCCAATAAACACACAATTACTTCTATTTTACTCAAGTCACTTAAAAAACATAGTAGAAAAAAGAAATAATATTAATAATAAATAAATAAATAAACAATGAATAAATCAATAAAATCACTTTTTTTAATGAAAAAATAATTTAAAAAAATAATATATATAAATATGTATGTTTTTGATTATAAGACAAAATAAAAATATATTATTTTAGTCAAGTCATTTACAAATGGTAAACATGGTAAAAAAAAAATGATAATAGTAATGAATACATAAATAAATAAACAATGAATAAATCAATAAAAAATAAAAAATAAAAAAATACAAATTATTCATCTGATTTTTTTAATCGTAATACAAAATAAAAATAAAATATTTTAGTCAATGCATTACAAACGGTAAACATGGTAGGAAAAAAATAAATCAATCAATCAATAAAAAAAAATGGATAAATCAATAAAATTGAAATAAAAAACTATTTAAAAATACCATCCATCCATCCATTTTCTACATTTATTTTCAATAAAAAAAATAATAAAAACAAATATATATAGGTATTTTTTCCATTATAAGACAAAATTAGAATACGTAATTTTAGTCTAGTCATTTACAAACGGTAAACATGGTAATAATAATAATAATTACATACATAAACAATGACTAAATCAATAAAATAAAAATACAAATCAAATAAAAATAAAAAACATATAAAAAGAATATATATCTATGTATTTTTTTTTTAATTATAAGACAAATAAAACATACGTTATTTTAGTCAAGTCATTTACAAACGATAAACATGGTAGAAAAAAGAAATACATAACAATAAATTAAATAATTATTATGATAAACAAATACAATACAAATCAAATTAAGAAAATACCTAAAATAATTATAAAATGTAATTTAAAAAAAAATGATATTAATGTATTTTTTTAAATTATAAGACAAAATACAAATTAATTGTTTTAGTTAAGTCATTTACGGTAAACATGGTAGAAAAAAAAAGAAATAATAATAATTAAATAAACACTGAATAAATCAATAAAATTAAAATAAAAAACACATTAAAAATACCAATTTATTTTTATAAAAAAATAATTGAAAAAATAATATATATATATATATATATATATGCATTTTTTTTATTATAAGACAAAATAAGAATACATTAATTACTAATAATAATAATACATTAAATGATGATAATAATAATAATAATAATAATAATAAATTAAATAAATAAAAATTAAAATAAGAAAATACCTAAAAAATATATAAAATGTAAAACATTTTTTTAATAATATTCATGTATGTTTTGAAATTATAAGACAAAATAAAAATCATCATTTACAAAACATGCTAGGCTTTAGGCTACTAGGAGCTAGCAGCTACAGAACAGCTAAGCACACAATAGCTTCACACTGTAAAAAGTGACGGTCTTCAATGTTTACTTACAAATTATGATAAATAATGTTTATATCTTCATCCGTGTCAGTATGTTCACATTATGAAAGTGACATGTTATTGACATGTTATTGAAACATCTGGAATCACAATTTGCCCAAAATATCACACTGCCCAAAAACCAAGGGCACACACACACACACACACACACACACACACACACACACACGCACACACACACACACACACGTATTGACACAACCTGCTTTTGTCTTGTAAAATCAGCCTCCTCTACCACCACATGTTGGATTGCCCTCTTCCTTTTGTGTCCATCTGCTTGGAGTCATCACCAGAGTCTTCATGGACACACTCGGAAGGAAGCGCCGAGACAGCTGGGCGACAAGCGTCCTTTAGCCGGCTGAGTCCCTGCTCAATCTTTGACTGACAGCCGCCATCCATCTTCCTCAAGTGTCCTATAGTACAAACAGAATTCTGTCACTAGACTGATTGAAAAATAGCTCACATGCTGGCAAAACAAAGATGTGCAAATTGTAGCACTCGTAATTGTCTTCTGATTCTTCACTCTCTCTCATACATAGTGTACCAGATGACAATTGTGCGATGAAACAATGTTGTCATGTCATTGGCTGATTAGAAACCCAGTTGTGTTTGCATTATATCACATGGGAAGAAAAAAATAATAGTCATGTTACGTTAAAATGTCCAAATAAGGAGTGGTACTGTTCTCCTTTGAATCGATAAGGTACCAATTTTTGATTCAACAGTATACAATATGTTTTTTTGTACATTGGTGCATTGGCGTTGTTAGGTCTATTTTAGGGAGGCTCAAACCCCCCTAAAACATTCTTAAGCCCCCCTAAATAATCTGGTGTTATATATATATATATATATATATATATATATATATATATATATATATATATATATATATATATATATATATATATATATATATATATATATATATATATATATATATATATATATATATATACATATATATATATAAGGTTCTTAATAAGGTTCTTTTTTGGCTGGTTTCCTGGCGTGAACCCACGCCAGGAAACCAGCCAAAAAAGAACAGAAAACGAAACGACATCATCTGGTACAACCCCCCATACAGCAAAAACGTCTCAACGAACATTGGACACAAATTCCTCAATCTGATTGACAAACACTTTCCCAAAGACAACAACCTAAGAAAAGTATTCAACAAGAACAACATTAAATTGAGCTACAGCTGCATGAACAATATACGACAAATCATCTCAAACCACAACAAAACAATTGCAAATGAGCCGTCGACCCCCAGTCAGAGCGACCCCAAAACCAACAAAGCATGTAACTGTCGAAAGAAACCTGATTGCCCCCTCAACGGGGGGTGCTTACAAACATCAGTTGTCTACCAATCTAAGGTAATACGCAAGGACATTAACACATCCGACACATATGTAGGATTAACCGAGGGTGAATTCAAAACCAGATGGAACAATCACAAGGCTTCTTTCAGGAACAAAAACCTGCGAAATACCACAGAACTCAGCAAACACATTTGGGACCTCAAAGACAATAATGTTGAATATTCAATAACATGGCAAATTCTTGCATCCAGCACACCGTACAATAGTGGTAATAAAAGATGCAACCTATGCTTGAAAGAAAAACAGTTTATTATTTACCGTCCAGACCTGTCATCCCTCAACAAGCGCAGCGAAATTGTAACAGCATGCCGCCACAGACGGAAACACCTCCTAGGTAACACATGAGCCAATCACCACGCCCCTACACCAGCCTGTACCCACCCACTCTGTGCCCTATATAATCCATGGTATGTGAATGCTCCCATTAAAATCTCCTGATGATTGAGGGAACCCCCCCTCATGAAACAGGCCTGTAGAGATGAAATAGTCTTGTGATTTTTTTTCCCACACACACATATATTGCGCTCTACTACGGTATCGAGCACTATTTTTTGGATAACCTTATTAAGACATATATATATATATATATATATATATATATATATATATATATATATATATATATATATATATATATATATATATATAATATTGTTTTTTTTTTTACAAATACATGCCGACATATTCATTATAAAGTGGCCCGAATATGAGTTAAAATAAATAATAATATAACCTGTCATTATTCACTCAGTTTCCCCTCACTTCATAGCGTAAGGTAGAGAGCCCCTTTAGTGTGTCGGTACCCAATCCATTCCACTTGTTCATATAGAAAATGCCCACATCACTCAAAATCCAGTCCGCATTTTCTATGCGACCTTGCTTGCGGTCCTTGGACTTGTTCATATAGAAAATGCCCACATCACTCAAAATCCAGTCCGCATTTTCTCCGCGACCTTGCTTGCGGTCCTGCAGGTGTACGAAGCACATTAGCACACAGCACTGCAGAACAAGAACGTGAACGGATGCAAAATGGACATAAGAAACTTTTTCAAGAAAGTAAGTATTCATCACTGCTTGTAGTAAAATGTATTAGCTCCACTTTACACCAGGTCTGTGTTTGACAAAAAGTTGACATTCCCGCTCTAAAACAATGCTGCTACTTAGTTAGCTAGTTAGCCTGAAATGCATCATTAAGGTCCTGATTATTTATAAAGTTAAATGTGCACTCTTTTTTACCATTTGCTATCTTTGGGGTTACTACCTTCTGGAGCATCGGCTGTGTTTCTCACTTTACACATGGAGGAGAACAGGAGCTGAGCTCATTCACATATGACTATCATCAGTAGATAATAATAATCATCATCATGCAAGTAATTGTTTCTTGTTGATGCTGTAAACAAAATGTCACTGTGCAAACCCATGTTTGCTGTTGTACTGAACACAGATTGAAAATAAACCGACTGAAATAATAATAATAACAATGAATCATTTCTAAGTCTTTGTTAGCCGTTTGTGAAGTTGTGTGCTTGTGCCCTACGTTCGCTCGCATCCTGTGCATCTCCTGGGGGCTAAGCCCCCCAGTCCTTAAAAGCTAGTGACGCCCCTGCATTGGTGTTTGTTTATGAGGTAGTAAATGTTCATTTGTTTGATAATAAAATAGGATTTATTTTATTGAACATTTACGTAACCCTGTTTTCACTTCTGAGTCTAAAAAAAAAATCAAAAATCGATTTTAATTGTATTTTATTTTTTCAATTAAATGCTTGGGTAGAATTTTAAGAGACAAAACCGGTTTTCTTTTAAGTAATATAGAAATTGATCAGAGCTGTTTATCTATTTTTATGGAGGAATGTAGTTCATCATTGAACTGGCACCCAATGTTGTAAAAAAAAATGTATTGGTTTTGAATCTAGGATCAATTTGAATCGAAAATCGATTCTGAATCAAATTGTTACCCCCAATAAAAAAAAAGCTTTTGAAGTTTGTGTTGTGGTCAGGGAAGTAGTCTTTGCCATTAAGCTGAATAAGCCAGTGTTGAATCTAGGGCTGCAACTAACGATTAATTTGATAATCGATTAATCTGTCGATTATTACTTCGATTAATCGATTAATAATCGGATAAAAGAGACAAACTACATGTCTATCCTTTCCAGTATTTTATTGAAAAAAAAACCAGCATACTGGCACCATACATATTTTGATTATTGTTTCTCAGCTGTTTGTACATGTTGCAGTTTCTAAATACAGGTTTATAAAAAATGTAATAAAAATAAAAATTAAAATTATTATTATTATTTTTTAAATTGCTTTTGCGCATGTGCATAGCATAGATCCAATGATTAAATTATTCGCCAACTATTTTTATAATCGATTTTAATCGATTTAATCGATTAATTGTTGCAGCCCTAGTTGAATCCTATCCTATAAAGTGTAAATACCAGTATCAAATCCCTGGATATTGGCCCCCTATTGATTTAATACAATATCAACAAGAATCATACTTACCTGTATTATTTTTTTGTGGCATGGACAAATTTGATCTAGTGAAATTGGTTAAACAGAAAACAACGATAGGTATGAAAAACACTATTCAATTTATTATGAACTGTTTGGAATTGGACTTATACCGCCCTCAAGTTGAAGTGAAGTGGCATTTTTTTTTTTTTTTTGGTAGCAAAACTTGATGCGGACACGTTTGTTACTGGATACTTTAAATACACTTCTGCCTTGGAGACTTTGCATGTGTAGGTAATATGCAACTATAATTGTCTGATACTTAGACTTAGACACACTTTATTGATCCACAAGGGAAATTGTTCCACACACTAGCTCAATTTCAAAGGATGGAAAGGGTAAGGATAGAAAGGATAATACAGGTATTAAGTAGACTAAAAATGTACCATAGCAGCAATATAAAATATAACATATATGTATGTGGAGGGAAATGGGGCCAGCGCTGTCTGCAGGAGCAAAGGTCACCGCCTCTGTCCATGGTGCTGAGGACAGAGCAGCGTGGCAGCGCTGATGGCGAGACACATCCGGAAAGTGACTAGATTTCACAGGTGGTACGTGTTAATCTAATCGTCTGTTGTCTTTAACAGTAAGCGACCGGGAGCAGGAGGGAGAGAGGATACGGACGGGACTGAAAAGTCATGTTCTCCTGGAGAGAAAACTTTTGTTGAAGCATTATTATTAACTGACACACCCTCCGCCATCAACGTAATGGGCACCCCTGTGCAAGCTCCTAGTAGCCTATAGCCTAGCATGTTTACCTTTCGTAAATGGCTTTACTAAAATATTTTGTATGTTTTTATCATTGAAAAAAATGATGTTTTATTTTTTCATTTTATTTTTGAGTTTTTTGTATTTTTGTATTCATTATTTTAAATGTCATTTATTTTGATCTATTATTACTATTATTTACTATTTTTTAAATATTTTTTTTCTCCTATGTTTCCTTTTTGTAATTGACTTAAGTAAAATATAAGAAACTGTGTGCTTATTGGAGGACATTTACATGTTAACTCGATGTCCAGCTTTGTGCAAGTAAACACATTGCAGGACTGCTTCTATCGGGGAACTGATTTATATCCGATATTAATATTTTATCGGGACTTCCCTGGTGTTCACACTTAGTGTGGGGTAATGTGTCATTTCACGGTCTAATCTGATCATCTGGAATCTTATTGTTATGATAAGTATTGAGCAGATTCAGACATGGCAAGCAAAATGTGTGCATGGATATAAACGTGTGTGTGTGTGCGTGTGTGCGTGTGCGTGTGCGTGTGTGTGTGTGTGTGTGTGTGTGTGTGTGTGTGTGTGTGTGTGTGTGTGTGTATGTTAGTGTGTGTGTGTGTTCTTGTATTTCTACATTTCTTGAGATATGAAGAAAGAAAAGTATCTTCCATATGAAGAGGTGTGAACAAGTGATGACATAAATCATGGACCCAATAACATTGCATCTAATAGAGAATGTCTCATTTGCACCCCTGCTGGTGAAATCTGTCAAAATGAGGGTGGTCCCAAAAAGGAGGTTTTAAAAATGCTCTCCCTGTGGTCAACATATGAAATAACAAGTGTGTGTAAGAAATTTAAATGCGCCACATTGGGCCAAAATTAATTAAAAAAATACAATGAATATGTATAAAGAGACATACTGTAATAACTTGAAGTAAATAATGAATATTAAAAATCAACTACATACAAAAAATTCAAAAATGAAAATAATGAATGTCTTTTTCTCACAATGTGTCGAATTTTTCTTATAAAGTTGGGAACAATTTCTCATGTTATTTCAGTTTCTGTAATATTGCAATATTTTCTCGTAAAATAATTTTTTTCTTAATGTAAAATTATTACTTTTTAATGCAAAATGGTGAAATTTGTCATATAAAAGTCTGACTTTTATCACATTATCGCCAATTGTTTTGTTGTTCTTGTAAAAGAGTGACATTTTTTGAGTAAAATTATGACCTTTGTCATAACTGCCAAGTAAAATTTTGATTATTATAACATTGCCAACATTTTAAAGTGTTCTTATATAATTGTGACTTTTGTCGAGTAAAATTATGACTCTTTTCATAAAATTGACAACATTTTAAGCTTTTCTTGTAAAATTGCGACTGTTATTGAGTAAAATTCCAACTTTTATCATAATATTGCACAAATGTTCAGTTTTTCTTGTAAAATGTTGACTTGGGTGGAGTAAAATTACCGTGTGGCGGGTTTAAAAGTGCTACCCTCTCTGGTCAACATATGAAATAACAAGTGTTTGTAAAAAAATTAAATGCCGTCTTTTAGGCCAAAACGTATTTAAAAAATAAAATGAATATGTATAAAGAGAAATACTGTAATAACTTGAAGTAAATAATGAAGATTAAAAACCAACTACAAAAATTCAAAAATAAAAATAATGAATGTCTTTTTCTCACGATATGTCGACTTTTTTCTTATAAAGTTGGGAACAATTTCTCATATTATTTCAGTTTCTGTAATATTGCAATATTTTCATGTAAAATTATTGCTTTTTTATGTAAAATGATTACTTTTTAATGCAAAATGGTGAAATTTGTCATATAAAATTCTGACTTTTATCACATTATCGCCAATTTTTTTGTTGTTCTTGTAAAATAAAATTATGACTTTTGTCATAACTTTGCCAAGTAAAATTCAGATTATTATTATAACATTGCCAACATTTTTAAAGTTTTCTTATAAAATTGTGACTTTTGTCGAGTAAAATTACGACTCTTTTAATAAAATTGACAAAATGTTAAGCTTTTCTTGTAAAATTGCGACTGTTATTGAGTCAAATTCCAACTTTTATCATAATATTGCACTAATGTTCAGTTTTTCTTGTAAAATGTTGATTTGCGTTGAGTAAAATTACGACTTTTATTATAATACTGCTAAAATTCAAAGTTTTTCTTGTGAAATTGTGACCTTTTTCTTGTGGAATTCCAACACATTTTTACAAGCTGTTTTATATTTGCATAGTATGTATATATTAGTAATGTTGTAAATACACTTCGTTATATCTAGAAAGGCTGGTCCTAAAGAGGTAGGCATTTTTCTCACGTCTCACTAAGGTAATAAATACAAGAATTTCAAATTGACCGTGTGGCGGGTTTAAAAGTTCTCCCTTCTCTGGTCAACATATGAAATAACAAGTGTGTGTAATAAATTGAAATGCGCCCTCTTTGGCCCAATTTTTTATTTATTTTTGAAAATAATTGAATGTGTATAAAGAGACATACTGTAATAACTTGAAGTAAAAAACGAAGATTAAAAAACAATTTTCAAACAAAACATTCAAAAATAAAAATAATGAACTAAAAGCAGGCTTTTTCTCACAATGCGTCGACTTTTTTCTTATAAAATTGGGAACAATTTCTCTTATTCTTTCTGTTTTTGTAATATTGCAATATTTTCTCGTAAAATTATTACTTTTTTATGCAAAACTATTATTTTTTAATGCAAACTTTTTATGACATTTGTCATATAAAATTTTGACTTTTATCACATTATTGCCAATTTTTTTGTTGTTCTTGCAAAATAGTGACATTTTTTTGAGTAAAGTTATGACTTTTGTCATAACTTTGCCAAGTAAAATTGCGATTATTATTATAACATTGCCAAAATTGTAAAGTTTTCCTCCAAAATTGTGACTTTTGTCGAGTAAAATTACGACTCTTTTAATAAAATTGACAAAATGTTAAGCTTTTCTCGTAAAATTGCGACTGTTATTGAGTAAAATTCCAACTTAATGCGCCCTCTTGGGCCAAAATTAATTAAAAAAAAAAAAATGAATATGTATATGTATAAGATTAAAAAACAATTACAAACAAAACATGAACAATTAACTAAAAGCAGTCTTTTTCTCACAATGTGTCGACTTTTTTCTTATAAAATTGGGAACAATTTCTCATATTCTTTCTGTTTCTGTAATATTGCAATATTTTCTCGTAAAATTGTTACTTTTTTATGTAAATTATTACTTTTTAATGCAAAATGGTGACATTTGTCATATAAAATTCTGACTTTTATCACATTATTGCCAATTTTTTTGTTGTTCTTGTAAAATAGAGACATTTTTTTGAATAAAGTTATGACTTTTGTCATAACTTTGCCAAGTAAAATTCCGATTATTATTATAACATTGCCAAAATTGTAAAGTTTTCCTCCAGAATGGTGACTTTTGTCGAGTAAAATGACGACTCTTAATAAAATTGACAAATTTTCTCGAAAAATTGCGACTGTTATTGAGTAAAATTCCAACTTAATGCGCCCTCTTGGGCCAAAATTAATTTAAAAAAATAAAAATGAATACTGTAATAACTTGAATTAAATAATTAAGATTAAAAAACAATTACAAACAAAACATACAAAATTAACTAAAAGCAGTCTTTTTCTCACAATGTGTCGACTTTTTTCTTATAAATTTGGGAACAATTTCTCATATTCTTTCTGTTTCTGTAATATTGCAATATTTTCTCGTAAAATTGTTACTTTTTTATGTAAATTATTACTTTTTAATGCAAAATTGTGACATTTGTCATATAAAATTCTGACTTTTATCGCATTATTGCCAATTTTTATGTTGTTCTTGTAAAATAGTGAAATTTTTTTGAGTAAAGTTATGACTTTTGTCATAACTTTGCCAAGTAAAATTCCGATCATTATTATAACATTGCCAAAATTGTAAAGTTTTCCTCCAAAATTGTGACTTTTGTCGAGTAAAATTACGACTCTTTTAATAAAATTGAAAACATTTTAAGCATTTCTTGCAAAATTGTTACTGTTATTGAGTACAATTCCAACTTTTATCATAATATTGCACATAGGTTTCGTTTACGACTTTTATTACGATACGATAAGTTTTTCTTGTGAAATTGTGACCTTTTTCTTGTGGAATTCCAACTCATTTTTCACAACAAGCTTTTTTATATTTGCATAGTATGTATATATTATTAATGTTGTAAATACACATCTTTATATATCTTGAAAGGCTGGTCCTAAAGAGGTAGGCATTTTTCTCAGGTCTCAAGAAAGTAAGAAATACGTGTGTGTGTGTGTGTGTGTGTGTGTGTGTGTGTGTGTGTGTGTGTGTGTGTGTGTGTGTGTGTGTGTGTGTGTGTGTGTGTGTGTGTGTGTGTGTGTGTGTGTGTGTGTGTGTGTGTGAATGATAGATGAGAGGGAAAGCAAAGAAAAAAATGATGAAAGGCAACATGGAGAAAATGCATGAGGAGATGAATCCATATTTCGGAGTGTTGACTAAGAAGGCGATGAAACAGAAAAGAAGAAAGCAGAGAAGCCATTAAACTAAGCAAAGTGTTCCAGCTAAAGACATATTCATAGGAGAGATGAATACATGAATGATTTTCATGTGGTTGGATTTGGCTCTGGTCGGTCGCTTTGTGAAATAAAGTAGAATGATGGTGTGGGCGGAATAAAAGGGAAGTCGTTTATTACAGGGTTTGTTTTTTTTACTCAGTTGTAATACACTTTTCCATCACTTGTGGCAGTAATGACAATTTTTAGAGAAGCGCAAAAATTATGACTAAAGACCTTCCACATTTTTCACCCGATTCAAACCGTTCCAACTCTAAACTGTTCAGCTTATTCGGGAATCACGGGCATTTTCTTGACAAATTCAAAAAAAATTCCCAGATTTCCCAGAATTCCAGGTTTTCCGGGACCTTTTTCCCATTCAAAATGAATTGGCCATTATTCAAACTTCCACCATTTCCACATTTTTCAACCGATTCAAACCATTTCACCTTCAACACATTCCACTCATCCTGGACGTTTGTTACTAATACTATAATGTTTCCAAGTTAAAAAAAATATCCAGGAATTTCCCATAATTCTCTTTTTTTTCCAAACCCTTTTTTCTGGCGACTACTCCTACCACATTTTTCAAACCACTTTAACCGTTCCACCGCCCAAACATTCCTCTTACTCAGGAAAAAACACAAAGTAGTTTTTTAACTGGAAAAATTCCCAGTTTTCTTGAAAATTCCTGGAATTGCTAAATACCATTTCGCAATTAAAAATGTTACTACTTCAACATTTCTCGACCAAAATGAACAATTCAAACACCAACCATTTCAACTCATACAGAACATTCAAGTCTTTTAACATTTTTCAAAAATTTGCCGCTTTTTCCAAAATTCCCAAATTTCCATGAAATTCCCAAATTTCCATGAAATTCCCAAATTTCCATGAAATTCCCAAATTTCCATGAAATTCCCAAATTTCCATGAAATTCCCATTGACATGAATAGGACATTTTTAAAAGTTATCCAATTCCAACATTTTTCATCCGATTCGAACCGTTCCAACTTCAAACTGTTCTGCCTATTCAGGAATCACGGGCTTTTCCTTGACAAATTCAAGAAATTCCCAGATTTCCCAAGAATTCCAGGTTTTCCGGGACCTTTTTCCCATTCAAAATGAACTGGCCATAATTCAAACTTTCACCATTTCCACATTTTTTCAACCGATTCAAACCATTCCATCTACAACACATTCCACTCATCCTGGACGTTCAGTTTAAATTATAATTTTTCCAAGTTAAAAAAAATTCCAGAAATTTCCCAGAATTCTCTTTTTTTCCAAACCCTTTATTCTGGCGACTACTCCTATCACATTTTTCAACCTACTTTAACCGTTCCACCGCCCAAACATTCCTCTTAATCAGGACAAAACACAAAGTTGTAATTTAACTGGAAAAATTCCCAGTTTTCTTGAAAATTCCTGGAATTGCTTAACACCATTTCTCAATTAAAAATGTTACTACTTCAACATTTCTCGACCGATATGAACAATTCAAACACCAACCATTTCAACTCATACAGAACATTCAAGTCTTTTAACATTTTTCAAAAATTTGCCGCTTTTTCCAAAATTCCCAAATTTCCATGAAATTCCCAAATTTCCATGAAATTCCCAAATTTCCATGAAATTCCCAAATTTCCATGAAATTCCCATTGACATGAATGGGACATTTTTAAAAGTTCTCCAATTCCCACATTTTTCATCCGATTCGAACCGTTCCAACTTCAAACTGTTCTGCCTATTCGGGAATCACAGGCTTTTCCTTGACAAATTCAAGAAATTCCCAGATTTCCCAAGAATTCCAGGTTTTCCGGGACCTTTTTCCCATTCAAAATGAATTGGCCATTATTCAAACTTCCACCATTTCCACATTTTTTCAACCGATTCAAACCATTCCACCTTCAACACATTCCACTCATCCTGTACGTTTGTTACTAATACTATAATGTTTCCAAGTTAAAAAAAATATCCAGGAATTTCCCAGAATTCTCTTTTTTTTCCAAACCCTTTTTTCTGGCGACTACTCCTACCACATTTTTCAACCCACTTTAACCGTTCCACCGCCCAAACATTCCTCTTAATCAGGACAAAACACAAAGTTGTCATTTAACTGGAAAAATTCCCAGTTTTCTTGAAAATTCCTGGAATTGCTTAATACCATTTCTCAATTAAAGATGTTACTACTTCAACATTTCTCGACCGATATGAACAATTCAAACACCAACCATTTCAACTCATACAGAACATTCAAGTCTTTTAACATTTTTCAAAAATTTGCCGCTTTTTCCGAAATTCCCAAATTTCCATGAAATTCCCAAATTTCCATGAAATTCCCAAATTTCCATGAAATTCCCAAATTTCCATGAAATTCCCAAATTTCCATGAAATTCCCAAATTTCCATGAAATTCCCATTGACATGAATGGGACATTTTTAAAAGTTGTCCAATTCCCACATTTTTCATCCGATTCGAACTGTTCCAACTTCAAACTGTTCTGCCTATTCGGGAATCACGGGCTTTTCCTTGACAAATTCAAAAAATTGCCAGATTTCCCAAGAATTCCAGGTTTTCGGGGACCTTTTTCCCATTCAAAATGAATTGGCCATTATTCAAACTTCCGCCATTTCCACATTTTTCAACCGATTCAAACCATTCCACCTTCAACACATTCCACTCATCCTGGACGTTCGTTACTAATACTATCATTTATCCAAGTTAAAAAAATATCCAGGAATTTCCCAGAATTCTCTTTTTTTTCCAAACCCTTTTTTCTGGCGACTACTCCTACCACATTTTTTAACCCACTTTAACCGTTACACCGCCCAAACATTCCTCTTAATCAAGACAAAACACAAAGTTGTTTTTTAACTGGAAAAATTCCCAGTTTTCTTGAAAATTCCTGGAATTGCTTAATACCATTTCTCACTTAAAAATGTTACTTCTTCAACATTTCTCGACCGATATGAACAATTCAAACACCAACCATATCAACTCATACAGAAAATTCAAGTCTTTTAATATTTTTCAAAAATTTGCCGCTTTTTCCGAAATTCCCAAATTTCCATGAAGTTCCCATTGACATGAACGGGACATTTTTAAAAGTTCTCCAATTCCCACATTTTTCATCCGATTCGAACCGTTCCAACTTCAAACTGTTCTGCCTATTCGGGAATCACGGGCTTTTCCTTGACAAATTCAAAAAAATCCCAGATTTCCCAAGAATTCCAGGTTTTCCGGGACCTTTTTCCCATTCAAAATGAATTGGCCACTATTCAAACTTCCACCATTTCCACATTTTTCAACCGATTCAAACCATTCCACCTTCAACACATTCCTCTCAGCCTGGACGTTCGTTTTAAACTATAATTTTTCCAAGTTAAAAAAAATTCCAGAAATTTCCCAGAATTCTCTTTTTTTCCAAAACCTTTATTCTGGCGACTACTCCTACCACATTTTTCAACCCACTTTAACCGTTCCACCGCCCAAAAATTCCTCTTACTCAGGACAAAACACAAAGTTGTTTTTTAACTGGAAAAATTCCCAGTTTTCTTGAAAATTCCTGGAATTGCTTAATACCATTTCTCAATTGAAAATGTTGCTACTTCAACATTTCTCGACCGATATGAACATTTCAAACACCAACCATTTCAACTCATACAGAACATTCAAGTCTTTTAACATTTTTCAAAAATTTGCCGCTTTTTCCGAAATTCCCAAATTTCCATGAAATTCCCAAATTTCCATGAAATTCCCATTGACATGAATGGGACATTTTTAAAAGTTCTCCAATTCCCACATTTTTCATCCGATTCGAACCGTTCCAACTTCAAACTGTTCAGCCTATTCGGGAATCACAGACTTTTCCTTGAAAAAATAAAACAATTCCCAGATTTCCCAGAATTCCAGGTTTTCCGGGACAGTTTTCCCATTCAAAACAAATTGGCCATTTTTCAAAACTTCCACCATTTCCATGTTTTTCAACCGATTCATACCATTCTACCTTCAACACATTCCACCATCCTGGAAATGTATACTACCTTTTTTTCAAAGTTAAACAAAATTCCAGAATTTTCCAGAATTCCTGTTTTTTCCAAAGCTCTATTTCCACCCTTTTTTTCTGGCGACTACTCCTTCAACATTTTTCAACGCATTTCAACTGTTTTACTGTCAAAACATTCCTCTTGATCAGGAAAAAAAACTAAGCTGTTTTTTGAAATGGAAAAATTCCCGGTTTTCCCAAAATTCCAGGAATTCCGTAAAACATGTTACTACTTTAACATTTCTCGACCGATTTGAAAAATTCCAACACCGACCATTTCAACTTTTCAGACCATTCAAGTTTTTTACCATTTTCCAAAAAATAACCCGCTTTTCCAGAAATTCCCAAATTTTTGGGAAATCAATGGGACACTTTTTAAAATTCCATAACTCCCACATTTGTCATCTGATTCAAACGTTAAATATCTTGTCTTTGCAGTCTATTCAATTGAATATAAGTTGACAAGGATTTTGCAAATCATTGTATTCTGTTTTTATTTACCATTTAGACAACTTCACTAGTTTTGGGGTTTGTACAAAAACAGGGGTATCATACACAAGTATTGAGTCCAGTCTGTTCAGTTGTTAGTTTCCTTCAAACCTCTCGGGGTTAAGTTGTGTTTGCAACTACTAATTTCAATTTGATTGAATGCTAGGTTGCAGGGTTCTGGTCTGACGGGTTCTGGTCTGACGGGTTACTGCCACGACTTGGTGTCACGGGTCACATGTTGCATTGATTCTTGCTTTGTTCACGCCGCTGCTAATCAGCGGCGGTTTCAGCCAGACGCCACACCCACGCCACGTTCTGCACTCCATCATGCGGCTTTGTATCCCCACGAGAATACGGTATTGTTTAAAATTGGGTGCACGCCTCACCTTACAGCTGAAGATAAGGTGTCTCGCACTGGGGTGTCCAAACGACGGCCCACGGGCCGCACAAGATTAAAAAGGAATCAACTCAATCTAAAATATCCGACAGTACAATTGCTACTTTTGCACAACCTGAGTAATGGAGGTTAACCCTGTAATACCCCTTGTTGTAAAATTACAACGTTACCTTTAACCATCCTAAAAAACAATCCGTTATCATTTTTTTTTACCACATTTACATAGTCATTGGGTCCTATTGTTCAGTCTCACAAGGCTATTGGATCGTACATTTGTTTATAAGTCACGCCTTCTTGCCATGAACTCACACAACCTCTCATGTTTTCCTTCGAACAAAATCTATTTGTTTCATTGGACTGAGTTCATCAGATTCAAGTAAGGAAAATGTATTTTATATTTTTTTTGGTTGTTATTACAATGTCTAGAGCATGTACATATGTAGTTATTGTGGACCAGATGCATCAAATTTCATTTAGAGCTTGTTATATCATTGTTGCAATCATACAACACTGGGTGAATGTGGTAGTCATAGCTGGCTTGTTGCAGTGGGCTCAAACAGGTTGTATTCCCTCCACTACATCACTGCCTGAACTATTTTCTCTATACATGGATAGTATACATTCTACCTTTGTGTTGTGTTCTGGTCAAATTTGACTGATTTAAAAGTTTTATCTCTAAAAAATGTATTTAATTGATCAGCCTGACCTAAAATTCCATGACTTTGTCCACAAAGAGGATATCAACAGAGTTCTGGGGAAAGGAATGTTCCTGAATGTGTGGATGTAATGGGGGTATGCATGTTTTCCTTTTAGTATGATGATTAGAGCCATTATCCCATTTACATTTACATTGATGGAATTTGGACACATTTGTCCAAACATACATAAAACATTTTTTTTTAACTCTTCAATTTCTGCATCAAATGCCTCCTACAACAACATCTGAAAGGTCAAATATATATATATATATTTTTTTTTTAGGTTTTTCTATATTTTGGTCTTATCTTACAGGGTTAATGACCATGAATTTGACATTGACTTTGACAACTTTTCCATATATTTAGCCCAAACCAAACAACCTTCCCACCTATGGCACAAAGTGCAACCAAACACAGCAAGTCAACACACATGGTCACATATAACATAGAAAAAAATGTCCATGCACAACACATAGTTACAATTTTACACCCATTTAAATCCCCTGCAATGCATGATGGGAAAAATGTAAAACACATTTATCCATGTTTGACGCATTTTAGCTGTTTGATTTTACTGAGTGGAGGTTGTCACGGAAGTAAACAAGGTAGTAGTCAAACTAATTATATATCCATTATATAAATATAATATGCTAATATCATAATATAATGTGTATTTATGTACATATGTAATATATGTATGTACATATATAAACAATTACATTTGAAATAAAAATGTTTGGAATACAATCTTCTTATTGTAGTTATATATATATATATATATATATATATATATATATATATATATATATATATATATATATATATATATATATATATATATATATATATATATATATATATATATATATATATATATATATATATATATATATATATATAGAGAGAGAGAGAGAGAGAGAGAGAGAGAGAGAGAGACAGAGAGAGAGAGAGAGAGAAACCTGATTGCCCTCTCAACGGGGGGTGCTTACAAACATCAGTTGTTTACCAATCTAAGGTAACACCCAAGGACATTAACACATCCGACACATATGTAGGATTAACCGAGGGAGAGTTTAAAACCAGATGGAACAATCACAAGGCTTCTTTCAGGAACCAAAACCTGCGGAATACCACAGAACTCAGCAAACACATTTGGGACCTCAAAGACAATAATGTTGAATATTCAATAACATGGCAAATTCTTGCATCCAGCACACCTTACAATAGTGGTCATAAAAGATGCCACCTATGCTTGAAAGAGAAACTGTTTATTATATACCGTCCAGACCTGTCATCCCTCAACAAGCGCAGCGAAATTGTATCAGCATGCCGCCACAGACGGAAACACCTCCGAGGTAACACATGAGCCAATCACCACGCCCCTACGCCAGCCTGTACCTACCCACTCTGTGCCCTATACAAACCATGGTATGTGAATGCTTCCATTAAAATCTCCTGATGATTGAGGGAACCCCTCATGAAACAGGCCTGTAGAGATGAAGTAGTCTTGTGATTTTTTTTTCCCACACATACATACATATATATATATATATATATATATATATATATATATATATATATATATATATATATATATATATATATATATATATATATATATATATATATATATATATATATGTACTTGTCTACAGCGCTAAGACTTCTGGGTAATGTAGTATACACTATAAGACAAGATACACAAGATCTATGTATGTGTGTGTATATATATATATATATATATATATATATATATATATATATATATATATATATATATATATATATATATACAGTATATGTATGTATATATATATGTATATATATGTATGTAAATATATATATATATATATATATAAATATATATATATATATATATATATATATATATATATAAACAGTATATATATATATACAGTATATATATGTATATATATACAGTATATATATGTAGACAAGAACAAGAAGTAGGTGTGAGCTCTGCGGGAAGAAGACTGTTATGCCATTTGAGAAACAAAGAGTTGATATATCGCTACTTTGTCCAAACAAGAAACTATTGATTTTCAAGCTGTACACTGACTACTCTAAGTTGTCTCCAAGTTGTATTTGAATTTGTTGTTTTCCACTCGGAATAACGACTTTTAGACTGCATTCATGAGTCTTTATGCAAGCCCTCGTTGTATTTGCAGCACATTTAGCAGTGTAATGAGAACACACAGCAGCAGTCTTGTTCAAGCGCCAACTCAAAGCTTCAATGTATTCAGAATTTAAGGCTTAGCTTATCCACATTTATTTATTCTTTTTTTTTTTTTTTTTGATATCGCTATATCTCTGAAATCCTAATGAATGCGATTATGGGATGAGCCTATCTGCGCTGCTACCATCCAGAACAACTCAGCTCCAGAGACTGAGGAGCTGCATCCCAATCTGGCAACATTTGACCTCAGACAAGATTAATATTTGCCGTTATAAGAAATCAAACAGTTAAAATTGTTCATTCATTCATTTTTTTATCCTGTTTTATCCTGTAAAGATGAGAGGGATTGGTACTTTTCACATTTGAACCAATATAGTACAAATTCCCGGTGCAAGAGAACTGACACCAATGCCGTTTTTAAGTACTTTTGTGTGTCTTCATGTGGTAATAAATCAGGAAGTAGCCTTTGCCATTAAGCTGAATTAGCCAGTCTTGTCTTTTGTTGAGACCTACAAAGTGTTTATACTGTAAGTAGTGTACTTTTTACACACCAGATGTTGGATTGTAACATTCATCTGAGTTGTAGTTTAGATAACCAAATTTGGAGGTGATGAAATAAATAAAAATAAAACCCCTAATGCTAATTGGTAGGCTGACATATCCACAAGGTAATAATTGGTAACAAATGTGAGAAATAGGTAAAACATTTGGTAAAAAGAAGGTAGAAAGAAGTATAAATAAGGTAAAAAGTATGTGTGGAGGGGGGCGTGGTCTGAGGGCCTGCGTAAGGACCGGCCTCGAAGCACAGCTGGCAGGTGATTGGATTACCCAGCTGGGGCTGATCATCCAATCACCTGCCATGCTTATTAGCAGCAGCCGGACCGAGACACAGTTGTTGGAGTTGGAGTTGCTGAGCAGACGCGCACTGGACATTGTGAGAGAAAGGAAGACCAGAGCAACTGAAAAGTTGGGTGTGTTTTTCCTAGCGTGTGTGCGCTGCCAAATAAAACGACATTGCTAACACCAGACATCCGGGCTATCGTGGGGGTTTGAACCCACGGGAGGAAGACTTCCACAGTATGTTAAAGAAAGTAAAAGGTCGGTGAAGTAAGGTACAATAAGGTAAACCTAAAGTAAAAAGAAGGTAAAAGTTATGTCAAAAAAGGTATAAGTATATTTGAAAGGAGGTTAAAAAGTAGGTCAAAGAAAGTAAAAACTATGTAAAAGAAAGTTGAAAGAAGGTAAAAAAAAAAAAGTGAAAAGTAGATAAAATTAGGTTTTAAAAAAAGGGTGAAACATAAAGAAGGTAAAAAAGTAAACATTTGTGACACTAGATAAAAGTAAAAGGTAAAAAAAGGTAAAAAGAAAGTAAAAAAGAAAGTAAAAGAACCTAAACATTTGAAAATATTGGTTAAAGAAGGTAAAAGAAGGTAAAAATATTTTTTTGTTAAAGATGGTAAAAAATAAAGTAACATAATCTAAAAAAGTTACAAAAAAGTTAAAAGGTAAACACAGCAATAAAAACAGATAAAAAAAAAAAGGTAAAAAGCAAATAAGAGAACATCAATTAAAGGTAAATAGAAGGTAAAAAAATAAAAAAATAAAGGAATGTAAAAAAATAAAAGTAGATAAAAAGTAAGTAAAATGAGGTAACGTTTGGTTAAAAAGGTTAAAAAACATTTCTAAGGTAAAAGCATGATCAAAAGTAGGTAATAAGAAGGTCAAAGAATGTAAAAAGTAAATAACTAGGTAAAAAAAAAGTAGGTGAAATGGTAAGATTTAGGTAAAAAATATGTAAAAGAAGGCAAAAATAATTAAAAGAACGTAAAATAATATAAAAAGTATTCAAAAGTAGCTAAAAACGACGTCAGAAAGGTTAAAGAATGTATGAAAAAGGTGAATAAAAAGGTAAAAAGGATGTAAAAGAAGGTAAAAAGAAAGTAAAATGCGATAAAACAAAGATGGTTTAAAATAAAATGAAAGAAGTAACAAGAAGATTGAAAAAGCAGGTAAAAATTTGCTCAAAAAAGTTAAAGAACATATGAAGAAGGTACAATGTAGTTAAAAAGAAGCTCAAAGAATGTCAAAAATAGATAACTGTAAGTAAAAAGTAAGTAAAAAAAAAAGGTTGAAAAGAACGTATGGACAAGGTTAAAGTAGGTAAAAAGTATGTAAACGAAAGTAAAATAATAATATATATATATGTGTGTGTGTGTGTGTGTGTTTATATATATATATGTGTTTTTATACATGTATATACTGTATGTGTGTGTGTATGTATATGTATGTATATATTTGTATATATGTATGTGTATATATGTATATGTATATATGTGTGAGTGTATGTATACATATGTATATATGTAGAAAATGTGTATATATGTGTGTGTGTGTTTATATATGTGTTTGTATTAGAGATGCGCGGTTTGCGGACACAACCGGTTGAAATAAAAAAAAATTAGATTTTATCCGCGGGTCGGGTCGGGCGGTTGAAATTAAAAAAAATTTTTTTTAAATAGATTCAGGCGGGTGGCAGTTAAACCAATTCGGAAATATATATACATAGTTAAATGTTGTTACCCAAATACGAAAAACGAGCAGGCACCTGCAGCATGCCACAACAGAAGAAGAAAAAAAAAAGAGATGGCAACGCCGGCAGCAAACGTGGTATGCGACAAACTAAAAAAGGGAATACTAAAGACCAGGGGGAAAAAAGGCCAGAAAAGTTCAGCGTGGACTCGTTTTTATGAGGTTGTAAATCAGGATGATGGTAATGCTGGCTACGTGATTTGCAAGAGCTGCGACGCTGTTTATGTCTACGACAGTCACAAAACCGGGACATCTAACATGGTGCATCACATTTGTGCAAAACCCCGAACCTCCACAAACACCCTGAGCATGAGCAGTTTCGTCCGCCGTGATCCCAGAAGAGTGCCACAGGATGTTAAAACAAGATAGAACGCAGCTGCCTGCAGCAGTTTGAGTGGCGCGAGCGCGCTTGGAGGTGCGCTCAGCGCGGCTCCCAGATGATTGCGCACTGGTGTGCGTCTGGGCCGTGACAGCGTGGCACGCATTGAATGTCTCTGCTGCATTGGATCAGTCTCCTTTCTTTAACAGGCAAAAGCTTTATAACCTCACTAATGCCTTGCATCGTCTATATTAGATATATAACAACGGGCGGGTGGCGGATGGCGGGCGGGTGCGGTTTTGATTAAATGTTAGTTCGGGTGAATGGCGGATGGTTGACGACTTTTGTGATGCGGTTGCGGATGAAATAATTGCCTATCCGCGCATCTCTAGTGTGTATGTGTATATATATATATATATATATATATATATATATATATGCAGGGGCGCCGCTAGGGATTTTGGGCCCCATGAAAAGAATCTTTACAGGGCCCCCAACACAGTGTCATTATTTTTTCTGTATTATAATTTCATCATCATTAGGGGCCTCTCGGGGCCCCCCTCCATCATGGGCCCCTAGAATCCGTCTCCTTTACCCCCCCTTTTCGGCGCCCCTGTATATATGTGTTTATTAATGTATATATGTGTATGTATATGTATGTATATATGTGTGTATGTATATATGTGTATCTATGTATATATGTATATATATATATATGTGTGTGTGTTTATATATGTATATATATATATGTGTTTGTATGTATATGTATGTATATATGTATATATATGTATATATATATATATATATATATATATATATATATGCAGGGGCGCCGCTAGGGATTTTGGGCCCCATGAAAAGAATCTTTACAGGGCCCCCAACACAGTGTCATTATTTTTTCTGTATTATAATTTCATCATCATTAGGGGCCTCTCGGGGCCCCCCTCCATCATGGGCCCCTAGAATCCGTCTCCTTTACCCCCCCTTTTCGGCGCCCCTGTATATATGTGTTTATTAATGTATATATGTGTATGTATATGTATGTATATATGTGTGTATGTATATATGTGTATCTATGTATATATGTATATATATATATATATATGTGTGTTTGTTTATATATGTATATATATATATGTGTTTGTATGTATATGTATGTATATATGTATATATATGTATATATATATATATATATATATATATATATATATATATATATGCAGGGGCGCCGCTAGGGATTTTGGGCCCCATGAAAATAATCTTTACAGGGCCCCCAACACAGTGTCATTATTTTTTCTGTATTATAATTTCATCATCATTAGGGGCCTCTCGGGGCCCCCCTCCATCATGGGCCCCTAGAATCCGTCTCCTTTACCCCCCCCTTTTCGGCGCCCCTGTATATATGTGTTTATTAATGTATATATGTGTATGTATATGTATGTATATATGTGTGTATGTATATATGTGTATCTATGTATATATGTATATATATATATGTGTGTGTGTTTATATATGTATATATATATATGTGTTTGTATGTATATATGTATATATATGTATGTATATATATATATATATATATATATATATATATATATATATATATATATATATATATATGTATATATGTGTGTGTATTTTTATATATGTATATATGCGTATGTTTATGTATATATATATATATATATATATTTACAGTATATATGTGTATATATGTATATAAATGTGTATATATATGTGTTTGTTTATATATGTATATATGAGGGTGTGAATGTATAAATGTGTATATATGTGTGTATTTATTGAATGTGTATATATATATATATATATATATATATATATATATATATATATATATATATATATATATATATATATATATATATATATATATATATATATATATATATATATGTGTGTGTGTGTGTGTGTATGTATCTATATACTCCATTTGACTGCAATAAAGTAATTATTACAGAAATAGAAGCTGCGTCTGCCTCTTGAGAGGTGACTGACCCAGACAGTGTAGCAGATGCTCAGACTGCAGTGGGTATAAAATGTCACAGAAAGGACTTACTATCCAGAATGCCAACGTGACACCAGACAAAAAAAAACCAACCTATATCCGTGCAGTAATACTGTACGTGTATCATGTACTCCATCGTGCGTCCGTCACCGTGTGTTCGTGTATCCTTTATCAGCTTTTGTCTTCGCTTTAATTGCATTCCTCCCGTTTATGTTTGACATTTGGAATGGGACTTAATATCATGTGTCGCTTGGAATGGTAATTAGGTGTCACGGTCATAACTTCGGGTACACGCCGACAGTCGGGGACAAAATGTCGTGGGTGGCGGCCAAATAGGCCGAGGATAAACCTCAGGTTATGTTCAAATTGCAGGCCATTTTTATTTTGCGTGGAGAAAGTTCAAGTTAAAGTAGTTAAAAAGTATGTAAATAAAGGTAAAAATGAAGAAGTTAAAAGAAGATAAAAAAGAAGGTGAAAATGTATCGTGCATCGTAATTGTAGTTTTGTTTACCAAATAGGGAGGTTTTGAAATTGCCATGCAAAATGGCTGATGCTAATCAGTAGCATGTTTATTCGGGCTGCGAATCTATGGGTGTCCCATGACAATATCGATTCTTGGAGTCACGATTCGATTCAAAATCGATTTTTTTTTTCGATTCAATGCGATTCTCGATTCAAAAACAATATTTTCCCGATTCAAAAACGATATTTTTCCGATTCAAAAGGATTCTCTATTATGTTCACATTGCAGGCCATTTTTATTTTGCGTGGAGAAAGTTCAAGTTAAAGTAGTTAAAAAGTATGTAAATGAAGGTAAAAATGAAGAAGTTAAAAGAAGATAAAAAAGAAGGTGAAAATGTATCGTGCATCGTAATTGTAATTTTGTTTACCAAACAGGGAGGTTTTGAAATTGCCATGCAAAATGGCTGATGCTAATCAGTAGCATGTTTATTCGGGCTGCGAATCTTTGGGTGTCCCATGATTCGATTCAATATCGATTCTTGGAGTCACGATTCGATTCAAAAATCGATTTTTTTCGATTCAACGCGATTCTCGATTCAAAAACGATATTTTCCCGATTCAAAAGGATTCTCTATTCATTCAATACATAGGATTTCAGCAGGATCTACCCCAGTCTGCTGATATGCAAGTAGAGTAGTAGATTTTTGTAAAAAGCTTTTATAATTGTAAAGGACAATGTTTTATCAACTGATTGCAATAATGTAAATTTGTTTTAACTATTAAATGAACCAAAAATATGACTTCTTTTATCTTTGTGAATATATTGGACACAGTGTGTTGTCAAGCTTAGGAGATGCGATGCAAGTGTATTGTTCTTTTTTATAAATGTCTAATGATAATGTTAATGAGGGATTTTTAATCACTGCTATGTTGAAATTGTAACTAATATTGATACGGTTGTTGATAATATTCATTTTTGTTTCACTACTTTTGATTTGTTCTGTGTCGTGTTTGTGTCTCCTCTCAATTGCTCTGTTTATTGCAGTTCTGAGTGTTGCTGGGTCGGGTTTGCTTTTGGAATTGGATTGCATTGTTATGGTATTGCTGTGTATTGTTTTGTTGGATTGATTAATTAAAAAAAAAATAAAAATAAATAAAATTAAATTTAAAAAAAAAGGAAAAAAATAAAATATATATATATATATTTTTTTTTTAAAATGAGAATCGATTCTGAATCGCACAACGTGAGAATCGTGATTCAAATTTGAATCAATTATTTTCCCAAACCCCTAATGTTTATGGGATATCCCAGGGGTCGGCAACCCGCGGCTCTAGAGCCGCAAGCGGCTCTTTAGCGCCGCCCTAGTGGCTCTCTGGAGCTTTTTCAGAAATGTATGAAAAATGGAAAAAGATGAGGGTAAAACAATCTGTTTATGGTTTCTGTAGGAGGACAAACATGACACAAACCTCCCTAATTGTTATAAAGCACACTGTTTATATTAAACATGCTTCACTGATTTGAGTATTTGGCGAGCCCCGTTTTGTCCTACTAATTTTGGCGGTCCTTGAACTCACCGTAGTTTGTTTACATGTATAACTTTCTAGGACGTGTTTTATGCCACTTCTTTTTCTGTCTCATTTTGTCCACTAAACTTTTAAGGTTGTGCATGAAAGGTGAGTTTTGTTGATGTTATTGACTTGTTGGAGTGCTAATCAGACATATTTGGTCACTGCATGACTGCAAGCTAATCGATGCTAACATGCTATTTAGGCTAGCTATATGTACATATTGCATCATAATGCCTCATTTGTAGCTATATTTGAGGTCATTTAGTTTCCTTTAAGTCCTCTTAATTCAATTTATATCTCATGACACACTATCTGTATGTAATATGGCTTTTAATTTTTTGTGGCTCCAGACAGATTTTTTTTTGTATTTTTGGTCCAATATGGCTCTTTCAACATTTTGGGTTGCTGACCCCTGGGATATCCGATATGAATAATAAAGTCACACTGGAGAGTGTGTTCATTTCCCTTACATATATATATATATTTTTTTTTAAGTATATATATATATATTTATATATTTTTTTTATTTTTTTTTTTTTTTTTTTTTTTTTTTTAAGGCAAAACTTTGTCAGCTAAGTAATTTATTATTCATTATTAGAGCATTTACATTGCGATTAATTTCCTTTTTTTTTTTCCAAACATTTTTACTGTTGTTTTTTCCCCCTCTAAGAATATAATCATGAAAATAATATTACGATTGTGTACCGGCACAATACTGTGTGTCAAAAACTCTGCCTGTAGGAAAATATTAATGCTCAGTTACACATTTAACAGTATTTTGTTGTTGCTGTAATTTTCCAAATGAATTCATTCATAAGTTAGTATTTTTTTTTTTTTTTGATTGACTAACTCTACTGTGTTTATATTTTTATTTTATTTTATATTTATTTTGAGGGCTTTTATTTTTTTTAATCGGGGGTATGTTAACTGTTTCCACCAAAAACCGCATACTAAAAAGTCAAAGTATGCAGGTGCCATTTTGTAATGTTTTTTATTCAAAAAGTGCTTAAAACCAATATTATTTATATTGAAAGACAAAACGTTGTGTCATATCTGTGTTATAGGTGGCTAAGTATATTAATATTTATTATTACCTTTTTTTTAAATTATGCTTTTTCTCACGATTTTTTCTTACTTATTCACTGTTTTTTTTTATGCTGCAGTTCCACAAAACCCAACAGATGGCTGCACTTGGGACACCCCTGATATAAGGTAAAGCCATTAGGTATGAACAATGAATAATAAAGTCTCACTGGAGAGTGTGTTCATTTCCCTTACATATATATATATATATATATATTTTTTTTTTTTAAGTATATATATATATATACATATATATATATATATATATATATATATATATATATATATATATATATATATATATACATATATATATATATATATATATATATATATATATATATATATATATATATATATATATATATATATATATATATATATATATATTTTTTTTTTTTTTTAAGGCAAAACTTTGTCAGCTAAGTAATTTATTATTAATTATTAGAACATTTACATTGCGATTAATTTCCTTTTTTTTTTCAAAAACATTTTTACTGTTGTTTTTTCCCCCTCTAAGAATATAATCATGAAAAGAATATAACGATCGTGTAACTGCAAAATACAGTGTGTCAAAAACTCTGCCTGTTGGAAAATATTAATGCTCAGTTACACATTTAACAGTATTTTGTTGTTGCTGTAGTTTTCCAAATTAATTAATTCATAAGTTAGTATTTTTTTATTTATTTTTTTATTAACTAACTCATCTGTGTTTTTTTTATTTATTTTATTTTATTTTTTTTTTTATTTCGAGGGCTTTTATTATTTTAAATCGGGGGTATGTTACCTCTTTCAACCAGGGACCGCATACTAAAAAGTCAAAGTGTGCAGGCGCCATATTGTAATGTTTTTATTCAAAAAGTGCTTAAAACCAATATTATTTATATTGAAAGACAAAAGTTTGTGTCATATTTGTGTTACAGGTGGCAAAGTATATTATTATTTATTGTTACTTTAAAAAAAGAAGAAGCTTTTTCTCACGATATTTGCTATTTTTTCTTACTTATTCACTGTTTTTTTTTATGCTGCAGTTCCACAAAACCCAACGGATGGCTCAGGTAAAGCCATTAGGTATGAACATACATTTTATTTTTATATAAGATATATTTATAACATACAGTGAGATGTATTTTTTGGACACATTTACATGCGTACTGATTTTCTTTTTAGATCTTTATCCAAAAATCCAGCCTTATTTTGGTAGAATAGGGAAGACAAAGTTAATTCACAAAAAGCCACAAGGAAAAAAGGTTCTAAAATAACAAATAACAGTAATTGTTTTAGTTTATTTTTTGAACCGTAGGACATTGTATGAGCATGACTACATATTGACTAGTCATCCGTGCCTAAAATGCCATTTTGCAGGCGTACACAAGCGTCATTCCCCTGAGGAGGCCCTTTGAGGAGGACCCGGATCCTGTGGCGGCCCCCCCACCTGCTAAGGTCCACGCCTGTGAGGTGACGTCACAGAGCCAAAGGGACATTGTGTGAACAGATCCATACCTGGTGAGTGGGGACTGCAATCTGCAATCAATGAACTGCTGCTGGGAGCATGTTTGCTGTGTGCAGAACAAACTGATGTACCGCGATTAATCAATAATGAAAAGCTGCAACCTTGCATTATCCAGCCAAACGTAAAAGGTTGTTATTTTTCCTCTATTATAAGTACAGAACACTAGGGTCTTAGTCAGTTTTTGCCTCATCCCTAACTTTATGTACCGGTTAAGTGGAAAAACAAGGTGCCTCTATATTGAAGCTAATATCATATATATCGGATTTATGACACCACGAGTCTTACAAAGTTTGCGGATACATAGGTACGATCAAGACAGTATCAATCTCATGGAGATCCCCGAGTCATTTTGAGAGATGATGAGGAAGACCGTAGAGAAGGAACCGTCAGATCCCTTCCCCATCGACAGCAATGCTAATCAAGCAGACTTTGTGAGAGCGAACAACGATTACTTTGGGGAAAAATGATGACGCATAATCTTAGATTTTTGAGCCCGAACCCAACGAGGATGAGTTTTAGAAGCCGAGTGTTAAGAGGATGTAGCTTTGTTGCTGCACTAGCATTAGCATCATTGCTAGGTGTTAAACATACAAACCATAATAAAACAAACTTACTGTAGTATTTCCACTCTCGCTGGGACGCCGACCAACGAGGCGCTCACATAATCCTGTTTAGATGAAGATTTAATTACAGTACTCACAAAGGGTTAAAAAAAGTTGCCGCAGCTAACGTCTTTTTGTGTCTTTTTCGCCATCTCTGGGGATGTGAAAGTCGACCAGTTACCCCCTCCCACTAGAGGGCCTCTCAATACTACTTGTATTTACATACCTTCAATTCCCGACTATAGGCCGCAACTTTTTTCCTACGCTTTGAACCCCGCGCCTTATAAAACGGTGCGGCTAATTCATGAATATTTCTTTGCCCGTAATATTTTGTGTTCAATAGTGTTCGCTAAACACAAGGAAAAAACGCTGAAAAGGTGTGTTATTGTTTGTGCTATGGCGCCATTTTTCGGGCTTGTTCACTCACTGCAGGTGTTGCAGGTTGAGCCATTTTGAGAGATAATGAGGAAGACCGTAGAGAAGGAACCACAGATCCCTTCCCCATCGACAGCAATGCTAATCAAGCAGACTTTGTGAGAGCCAACAACGATTACTTTGGGGAAAAATGATGACCCATAATCTTAGATTTTTGAGCCCGAATCCAACGAGGATGAGTTTTAGAAGCCGAGTGTTAAGAGGATGTAGATTTGTTGCGGCGTTGCTAGGTGTTAAACATACAAACTAACCATAACAAACCATGATAAAACAAACTTACTGTAGTATTTCCACTCTCGCTGGGACGCCGACCAACGAGGCGCTCACATAATCCTGTTTAGATGAAGATTTAATCACAGTACTCACAAAGGGTTAAAAAAAGTTGCCGCAACTAACGTCTTTTTGTGTCTTTTTCGCCATCTCGGCGGATGTGAAAGTCGACCAGTCACCCCCTCCCACTAGATGGCCTCTCACTACTACCGGTACTTGTATTTACATACCTTTAATTCCCGACTATAGGCCGCAACTTTTTTCCTACGCTTTGAACCCCGCGGCTTACAAAACGGTGCGGCTAATTCATGAATATTTCTTTGCCCGTAATGTTTTGTGTTCAATAGTTTTCGCTAAACACAAGGAAAAAACGCTGAAAAGGTGTGTTATTGTTTGTGCTATGGCGCCATTTTTCGGGCTTGTTCACTCACTGCAGGTGTTGCAGGTTGAGCCATTTTGAGAGATAATGAGGAAGACCGTAGTGAAGGAACCACAGATCCCTTCCCCATCGACAGCAATGCTAATCAAGCAGACTTTGTGAGAGCCAACAACGATTACTTTGGGGAAAAATGATGACCCATAATCTTAGATTTTTGAGCCCGAACCCAACGAGGATGAGTTTTTTAAGCCGAGTGTTAAGAGGATGTAGCTTTGTTGCGGCACTAGCATTAGCATCATTGCTAGGTGTTAAACATACAAACCATAATAAAACAAACTTACTGTAGTATTTCCACTCTCGCTGGGACGCCGACCAACGAGGCGCTCACATAATCCTGTTTAGATGAAGATTTAATCACAGTACTCACAAAGGGTTAAAAAAAAGTTGCCGCAGCTAACGTCTTTTAGTGTCTTTTTCGCCATTGCGGGGGATGTGAAAGACGACCAGTTACCCCCTCCCACTAGAGGGCCTCTCAATACTACTTGTATTTACATACCTTCAATTCCCGACTATAAGCCGCAACTTTTTTCCTACGCTTTGGACCCCGCGGCTTATAAAACGGTGCGGCTAATTCATGAATATTTCTTTGCCCGTAATGTTTTGTGTTCAATAGTTTTCGCTAAACACAAGGAAAAAACGCTGAAAAGGTGTGTTATTGTTTGTGCTATGGCGCCATTTTTCGGGCTTGTTCACTCACTGCAGGTGTTGCAGGTTGAGCTATTTTGAGAGATAATGAGGAAGACCGTAGAGAAGGAACCACAGATCCCTTCCCCATCGACAGCAATGCTAATCAAGCAGACTTTGTGAGAGCCGACAACGATTACTTTGGGGAAAAATGATGACCCATAATCGTAGATTTTTGAGCCCGAACCCAACGAGGATGAGTTTTAGAAGCCGAGTGTTAAGAGGATGTAGCTTTGTTGCGGCACTAGCATTAGCATCATTGCTAGGTGTTAAACATACAAACCATAACAAAACAAACTTACTGTAGTATTTCCACTCTCGCTGGGACGCCGACCAACGAGGCGCTCACATAATCCTGTTTAGATGAAGATTTAATCACAGTACTCACAAAGGGTTAAAAAAAAGTTGCCGCAACTAACGTCTTTTTGTGTCTTTTTCGCCATCTCGGGGGATGTGAAATTCGACCAGTGACCCCCTCCCACTAGAAGGCCTCTCAATACTACTTGTATTTACATACCTTCAATTCCCGACTATAAGCCGCTAATTTTTTCCTACGCTTTGAACCCCGTGGCTTATAAAACGGTGCGGCTAATTCATGAATATTTCTTTGCCCGTAATGTTTTGTGTTCAATAATTTTCGCTAAACACAAGGAAAAAACGCTGAAAAGTCGTGTTATTGTTTGTGCTATGGCGCCATTTTTCGGGCTTGTTCACTCACTGCAGGTGTTGCAGGTTGAGCTATTTTGAGAGATAATGAGGAAGACCGTAGAGAAGGAACCACAGATCCCTTCCCCATCGACAGCAATGCTAATCAAGCAGACTTTGTGAGAGCCAACAACGATTACTTTGGGGAAAAATGATGACCCATAATCTTAGATTTTTGAGCCCGAACCCAACGAGGATGAGTTTTAGAAGCCGAGTGTCAAGAGGATGTAGCTTTGTTGCGGCACTAGCATTAGCATCATTGCTAGGTGTTAAACATACAAACCATAATAAAACAAACTTACTGTAGTATTTCCACTCTCGCTGGGACGCCGACCGACGAGGCGCTCACATAATCCTGTTTAGATGAAGATTTAATCACAGTACTCACAAAGGGTTAAAAAAAGTTGCCGCAACTAACGTCTTTTTGTGTCTTTTTCGCCATCTCGGGGGATGTGAAAGACGACCAGTTACCCCCTCCCACTAGAGGGCCTCTCAATACTACTTGTATTTAGATACCTTCAATTCCCGACTATAAGCCGCTAATTTTTTCCTACGCTTTGAACCCCGCGGCTTATAAAACGGTGCGGCTAATTCATGAATATTTCTTTGACCGTAATGTTTTGTGTTCAATAGTTTTCGCTAAACACAAGGAAAAAAACGCTGAAAAGGTGTGTTATTGTTTGTGCTATGGCGCCATTTTTCGGGCTTGTTCACTCACTGCAGGTGTTGCAGGTTGAGCTAATTTGAGAGATAATGAGGAAGACCGTAGAGAAGGAACCACAGATCCCTTCCCCATCGACAGCAATGCTAATCAAGCAGACTTTGTGAGAGCCAACAACGATTACTTTGGGGGAAAATGATGACCCATAATCTTAGATTTTTGAGCCCGAACCCAACGAGGATGAGTTTTAGAAGCCGAGTGTTAAGAGGATGTAGCTTTGTTGCGGCACTAGCATTAGCATCATTGCTAGGTGTTAAACATACAAACCATAATAAAACAAACTTACTGTAGTATTTCCACTCTCGCTGGGACGCCGACCAACGAGGCGCTCACATAATCCTGTTTGGATGAAGTTTTAATCACAGTACTCACAAAGGGTTAAAAAAAGTTGCCGCAACTAACGTCTTTTTGTGTCTTTTTCGCCATCTCGGGGGATGTGAAAGACGACCAGTTACCCCCTCCCACTAGAGGGCCTCTCACTACTACTTGTATTTACATACCTTCAATTCCCGAATATAAGCCGCTATTTTTTCCCTACGCTTTGAACCCCGCGGCTTATAAAACGGTGCGGCTAATTCATGAATATTTCTTTGCCCGTAATGTTTTGTGTTCAATAGTTTTCGCTAAACACAAGGAAAAAACGCTGAAAATGTGTGTTATTGTTTGTGCTATGGCGCCATTTTTCGGGCTTGTTCACTCACTGCAGGTGTGGCAGGTTGAGCCATTTTGAGAGATAATGAAGAAGACCGTAGAGAAGGAACCACAGATCCCTTCCCCATCGACAGCAATGCTAATCAAGCAGACTTTGTGAGAGCCAACAACGATTACTTTGGGGAAAAATGATGACCCATAATCTTAGATTTTTGAGCCCGAACCCAAAGAGGATGAGTTTTAGAAGCCGAGTGTTAAGAGGATGTAGCTTTGTTGCGGCACTAGCATTAGCATCATTGCTAGGTGTTAAACACACAAACTAACCATAACAAACCATAATAAAACAAACTTACTGTAGTATTTCCACTCTTGCTGGGACGCCGACCAACAATGCGCTCACATAATCCTGTTTAGATGAAGATTTAATCACAGTCCTCACAAAGGGTTAAAAAAAAGTTGCCGCAACTAACGTCTTTTTGTGTCTTTTTCGCCATCTCGGGGGATGTGAAAGTCGACCAGTCACCCCCTCCCACTAGAGGGCCTCTCAATACTACTTGTATTTACATACCTTCAATTCCCGACTATAGGCCGCAACTTTTTTCCTACGCTTTGAACCCCGCAGCTTATAAAACGGTGCGGCTAATTCATGAATATTTCTTTGCCCGTAATGTTTTGTGTTCAATAGTTTTCGCTAAACACAAGGAAAAAAACGCTGAAAAGGTGTGTTATTGTTTGTGCTATGGCGCCATTTTTCGGGCTTGTTCACTCACTGCAGGTGTTGCAGGTTGAGCTATTTTGAGAGATAATGAGGAAGACCGTAGAGAAGGAACCAAATATCCCTTCCCCATCGACAGCAATGCTAATCAAGCAGACTTTGTAAGAGCCAACAACGATTATTTTGGGGAAAAATGATGACCCATAATCTTAGATTTTTGAGCCCGAACCCAACGAGGATGAGTTTTAGAAGCGGAGTGTTAAGAGGATGTAGCTTTGTTGCGGCACTAGCATTAGCATCATTGCTAGGTGTTAAACATACAAACCATAATAAAACAAACTTACTGTAGTATTTCCACTCTCGCTGGGACGCCGACCAACGAGGCGCTCACATAATCCTGTTTAGATGAAGATTTAATCACAGTACTCACAAAGGGTTAAAAAAAGTTGCGGCACATAACGTCTTTTTGTGTCTTTTTCGCCATCTCGGGGGATGTGAAAGTCGACCAGTTACCCCCTCCCACTCGAGGGCCTCTCAATAATACTTGTATTTACATACCTTCAATTCCCGACTATAAGCCGCAACTATTTTCCTACGCTTTGAACCCCGCGGCTTATAAAACGGTGCGGCTAATTCATGAATATTTCTTTGCCCGTAATGTTTTGTGTTCAATAGTTTTCGCTAAACACAAGGAAAAAACACTGAATAGGTGTGTTATTGTTTGTGCTATGGCGACATTTTTCGGGCTTGTTCACTCACTGCAGGTGTTGCAGGTTGAGCTATTTTGAGAGATAATGAGGAAGACCGTAGAGAAGGAACCACAGATCCCTTCCCCATCGACAGCAATGCTAATCAAGCAGACTTTGTGAGAGCCAACAACGATTACTTTGGGGAAAAATTCTGACCCATAATCTTAGATTTTTGAGCCCGAACCCAACGAGGATGAGTTTTAGAAGCCGAGTGTTAAGAGGATGTAGCTTTGTTGCGGCACTAGCATTAGCATCATTGCTAGGTGTTAAACATACAAACCATAATAAAACAAACTTACTGTAGTATTTCCACTCTCGCTGGGACGCCGACCAACGAGGCGCTCACATAATCCTGTTTAGATGAAGATTTAATCACAGTACTCACAAAGGGTTAAAAAAAGTTGCCGCAACTAACGTCTTTTTGTGTCTTTTTCGCCATCTCGGGGGATGTGAATGTCGACCAGTTACCCCCTCCCACTAGAGGGCCTCTCAATACTACTTGTATTTACATACCTTCAATTCCCGACTATAAGCCGCAACTTTTTTTCCTACGCTTTGACCGCCGCGGCTTATAAAACGGTGCGGCTAATTCATGAATATTTCTTTGCCCGTAATGTTTTGTGTTCAATAATTTTCGCTAAACACAAGGAAAAAACGCTGAAAAGGTGTGTTATTGTTTGTGCTATGGCGCCATTTTCCGGGCTTCTTCACTCACTGCAGGTGTTGCAGGTTGAGCCATTTTGAGAGATAATGAGGAAGACCGTAGAGAAGGAACCACAGATCCCTTCCCCATCGACAGCAATGCTAATCAAGTAGACTTTGTGAGAGCCAACAACGATTACTTTGGGGAAAAATGATGACCCATAATCTTAGATTTTTGAGCCCGAACCCAACGAGGATGAGTTTTAGAAGCCGAGTGTTAAGAGGATGTAGCTTTGTTGCAGCACTAGCATTAGCATCATTGCTAGGTGTTAAACATACAAACCATAATAAAACAAACTTACTGTAGTATTTCCACTCTCGCTGGGACGCCGACCGACGAGGCGCTCACATAATCCTGTTTAGATGAAGATTTAATCACAGTACTCACAAAGGGTTAAAAAAAAGTTGCCGCAACTAACGTCTTTTTGTATCTTTTTCGCCATCTCGGCGGATGTGAAAGTCGACCAGTCACCCCCTCCCACTAGAGGGCCTCTCAATACTACTTGTATTTACTTACCTTCAATTCCCGACTATAAGCCGCAACTTTTTTCCTACGCTTTGAACCCCGCGGCTTATAAAACGGTGCGGCTAATTCATGAATATTTCTTTGCCCGTAATTTTTTGTGTTCAATAGTTTTCGCTAAACACAAGGAAAAAACGCTGAAAAGGTGTGTTATTGTTTGTGCTATGGCGCCAATTTTCGGGCTTGTTCACTCACTGCAGGTGTTGCAGGTTGAGCCATTTTGAGAGATAATGAGGAAGACCGTAGAGAAGGAACCACAGATCCCTTCCCCATCGACAGCAATGCTAATCAAGCAGACTTTGTGAGAGCCAACAACGATTACTTTGGGGAAAAATGATGACCCATAATCTTAGATTTTTGAGCCCGAACCCAACGAGGATGAGTTTTAGAAGCCGAGTGTTAAGAGGATGTAGCTTTGTTGCGGCACTAGCATTAGCATCATTGCTAGGTGTTAAACATACAAACCATAATAAAACAAACTTACTGTAGTATTTCCACTCTCGCCGGGACGCCGACCAACGAGGCGCTCACATAATCCTGTTTAGATGAAGATTTAATCACAGTACTCACAAAGGGTTAAAACAAGTTGCCGCACCTAACGTCTTTTTGTGTCTTTTTCGCCATCTCGGGAGATGTGAAAGTCGACCAGTCACCCCCTCCCACTAGAGGGCCTCTCACTACTACTTGTATTTACATACCTTCAATTCCCAACTATAAGCCGCAACTTTTTTCCTACGCTTTGAACCCCGCGGCTTATAAAACGGTGCGGCTAATTCATGAATATTTCTTTGCCCGTAATGTTTTGTGTTCAATAATTTTCGCTAAACACAAGGAAAAAAACGCTGGAAAGGTGTGTTATTGTTTGTGCTATGGCGCCATTTTTCGGGCTTGTTCACTCACTGCAGGTGTTGCAGGTTGAGCTATTTTGAGAGATAATGAGGAAGACCGTAGAGAAGGAACCACAGATCCCTTCCCCGTCGATAGCAATGCTAATCAAGCAGACTTTGTGAGAGCCAACAACGATTACTTTGGGGAAAAATGATGACCCATAATCTTAGATTTTTGAGCCCGAACTCAACGAGGATGAGTTTTAGAAGCCGAGTGTTAAGAGGATGTAGCTTTGTTGCTGCACTAGCATTAGCATTATTGCTAGGTGTTAAACATACAAACCATAATAAAACAAACTTACTGTAGTATTTCCACTCTCGCTGGGACGCCGACCAACGAGGCGCTCACATAATCCTGTTTAGATGAAGATTTAATCACAGTACTCACAAAGGGTTAAAAAAAGTTGCCGCAACTAACGTCTTTTTGTGTCTTTTTCGCCATCTCGGGGGATGTGAAAGACGACCAGTTACCCCCTCCAACTAGAGGGCCTCTCACTACTACTTGTATTTACATACCTTCAATTCCCGACTATAAGCCGCAACTTTTTTCCTACGCTTTGAACCCCGCGGCTTACAAAACGGTGCGGCTAATTCATGAATATTTATTTGCCCGTAATGTTTTGTGCTCAATAGTTTTCGCTAAACACAAGGAAAAAACGCTGAAAAGGTGTGTTATTGTTTGTGCTATGGCGCCATTTTTCGGGCTTGTTCACTCACTGCAGGTGTTGCAGGTTGAGCTATTTTGAGAGATAATGAGGAAGACCGTAGAGAAGGAACTGTCAGATCCCTTCCCCATCGACAGCAATGCTAATCAAGCAGACTTTGTGAGAGCCAACAACGATTACTTTGGGGGAAAATGATGACCCATAATCTTAGATTTTTGAGCCCGAACCCAACGAGGATGAGTTTTAGAAGCCGAGTGTTAAGAGGATGTAGCTTTGTTGCGGCACTAGCATTAGCATCATTGCTAGGTGTTAAACATACAAACCATAATAAAACAAACTTACTGTAGTATTTCCACTCTCGCTGGGACGCCGACCAACGAGGCGTTCACATAATCCTGTTTAGATGAAGATTTAATCACAGTACTCACAAAGGGTTAAAAAAAGGTGCCGCAACTAACGTCTTTTTGTGTCTTTTTCGCCATCTCGGGGGATGTGAAATTCGACCAGTTACCCCCTCCCACTAGAGGGCCTCTCAATACTACTTGTATTTACATACCTTCAATTCCCGACTATAAGCCGCTATTTTTTTCCTACGCTTTGAACCCCGCGGCTTACAAAACGGTGCGGCTAATTCATGAATATTTCTTTGCCCGTAATGTTTTGTGCTCAATAGTTTTCGCTAAACACAAGGAAAAAACGCTGAAAAGGTGTGTTATTGTTTGTGCTATGGCGACATTTTTCGGGCTTGTTCACTCACTGCAGGTGTTGCAGGTTGAGCCATTTTGAGAGATAATGAGGAAGACCGTAGAGAAGGAACCACAGATCCCTTCCCCATCGACAGCAATGCTAACCAAGCAGACTTTGTGAGAGCCAACAACGATTACTTTGGGGAAAAATGATGACCCATAATCTTAGATTTTTGAGCCCGAACCCAACGAGGATGAGTTTTAGAAGCCGAGTGTTAAGAGGATGTCGCTTTGTTGCTGCACTAGCATTAGCATCATTGCTAGGTGTTAAACATACAAACTAACCATAACAAACCATAATAAAACAAACTTACTGTAGTATTTCCACTCTCGCTGGGACGCCGACCAACGAGGCGCTCACATAATCCTGTTTAGATGAAGATTTAATCACAGTACTCACAAAGGGTTAAAAAAAGTTGCCGCAACTAACGTCTTTCTGTGTCTTTTTCGCCATCTCGGGGGATGTGAAAGACGACCAGTCACCCCCTCCCACTAGAGGGCCTCTCACTACTACTTGTATTTACATACCTTCAATTCCCGACTATAAGCCGCAACTTTTTTCCTACGCTTTGAACCCCGTGGCTTATAAAACGGTGCGGCTAATTCATGAATATTTCTTTGCCTGTAATGTTTTGTGTTGTGCTGTTATTGTTTGTGCTATGGCGCCATTTTTCGGGCTTGTTCACTCACTGCAGGTGTTGCGGGTTGAAAATGTACTTCCTGTTGTAATACCTTAAACCGGAAGTAAAACAACAGCAGCATTGCTCGGTGCCAAACATACAAACTAACCATAATAAACCGTAATAAAACAAACACTTACTGTAATGTTTCCACTCTCGCTGACATGCTGGGACTGGGCGCTCACATAATTCTGTTTAGATGAAGAATCACTTAAAATCCTCGCAAAAGGTTAAAAAAAAAAGCGTCTTTTTGTGTCTTTTTCGCCATCTCGGGGGATGTGAAAGTCCACCAGTTTCTCCCATACCATGCTGAGTCATCGTTACCCCCTCCCACTAGAGTCCGCCAGGCCTCTCACTACTACTTGTATTTATATACCTTAAATTCTCGACTATAAGCCGCTACTTTTTTTCCTACGCTTTGAACCCCGTGGCTTATAAAACGGTGCGGCTAATTGATGATTATTATTTTTTTGCTAACGGCCATAATGTTTTGTGTTCAATAGTTTTCGCTAAACACAAGCAAAAACGCTGAAAAGGTGTGTTATTGTTTGTGCTATGGCACCGTCTTTCTCATGGTATGGTCTTTATTGTCATTGCACAAGTACAACAAAACATTGTTTTCAGCACAAACCCGTTCAAGATTAGACAAACAAACATTGTACAGGGTTACAGAACAGGAACACTGATGGGTCGCCACAAGACGCCCCGCGTAAAAGATGGGAAAAGGTTATACGCAGGGGTAGGATGAGTGAAAAAAAATACAATCTAGACTGGGGTCCTAAGGGGGCACAGTCTGGAGTGGGAAAAAAACTCCATGGACTAATTCATGGGTTCAGTTGTTGCGTGTCGAAAATGTACTTGCTGTTGTAATGCCTTAAACCGGAAGTAAAACTGTCCGGAGCGTTTCTACTCGAAATAATTCTTCATTCATCACTGTCAGAAAAATTGTATGTAAATTTTTAAAAACTTTGTTGTACCAAGCCAAAGGCTTGTAAAATTCCATTGTGTACGATGGGAGGAGACGGAAGGGTTATCTATTTTGATCCAAGACCTGCCCAAGCTCGATCCAGGACCAGTCCAAGCCTGAGGCATCTTTTTTCTTTTGTGTTAATGTGACCGAAAACAATGGCTGTTTACATACCCCCCATTACTTTAGAAACAGCTGTTGTTATGTAAACAGGGAAAGTCCGAATAAAAAGCACAATCTTTTGTCGGAGACTGTGCAAGAGTACAGCCCAGACGTTTCTCCTCAAATTGAGCCAAATGTAATTATGTCTCTGTTTAATTCCTTGCTTCTTGTCTCGTTTAATAGATCATCAGTGTTTGAACCTGACAATCACTCAAAGCAACATTTGTAAATTTTACAATATAACTAAAAGAAATCATACTTACTAAACCCTCCCATGTGTGATGTCTGTAGGAGTGTTTTCATGCATATGTGTACGTGCTATCGTAATGTAATCAAGCATTAGCTAATATGCTAATACATTTACGAGTGTCTGCGTTAGTATTATTAACTGACAATGGCATTTTTTTTTTTGCATTGTTTCAGTTTCGTTAATTCACCAAAATGTCGCCGTGGAGTTATTGAGTCTGTTTAGCCGATTGGAGAGCGAGCTTCCGTTTTGTTTGATCGGCTGTTTTACTGCCGTGTTACAGGCACCGTTTGGAAACAATTAAAGTATGTAAATAACAGTGACGTGCAGTCACTAGAGGCAGGTGAGGCCCCGCCTCACCTGCTATCATGGAAAGAAAAAAAATGTAAAAAGAAAAAAAAAATTTAAATTGTTATATGTATCCAGTGATTATACTTTAAAGTTATTTTCCATTTAACTTCACCAGTTTTAGATTATTTTTATTCAAAATCGCTGAATTTTCACATTTGCCGTTCAAATACTGAGAAGAGACGGTGCGGTGAACAGCAGCCAGTTGAGGCACGTCACTCAGTGCCTCAACATGGACGGACTCGGCTAACTGCTGGCCTGCTGTGCAGTGAGACCGTATTGCTATATGAACTATATTATACATTTCCATAGTTTAGTTAGCTGAGGTATATAATGTACAGTGTATTTTGTCAACAACTGTATGTGTGTAAAGTATTTCTTGTGCTGAGCGATCATAAAACGGCTGCAAAAGACGCACTGTGTGAGGCTCGCCTCCTGCACCCCCGCCGTAGAATTGTTATATCAACTAAAGCCCACACTTAAACTTTCCACGTGCAAGATTGAATCTATTTAAAAAAAATTATTTCATAAGAAGCCAAAAAGTGCAAAAACAATAATGTTGGTGTTGGAGGAGTTGTGAATGACTGCAGGGACACAACATTAGATACACCTGCAGACTGCAGGTGTACCTAATTCACAACTCCTCCAACACGAACATTATTGTTTTTGCACTTTTTGGCTTCTTAATAAATAACTTTTGTAACCTATTTTCATGGGCTTTCCTCTTTGTGATGTTAAGTTCCTGTTATGCGCTGTTATACAGTATATGCCTTGAGCTCTTATTTTGAAGCGCTAAGAGCGGAAGTGATGTCACGTTGCAGAGGTTTTTGAAAGAAAGTAAATAAAGTGGTCCTCGTGTAAACTGGAGCCTCCGTGTTTGTTATGTTGTAGTTTCATACAGTATAGGCGACATTTATAAACCCTCGGTTACACTTTTTTAAATAGATTCAATCTTGCACGTGGAAAGTTGAAGTGAGGGCTTTAGTTGCGGCGCATGGACTTAATTTCTAAGTAAAGGTAAGACTATAATAACGTTTTTTTTAATTAAATGTGCTTTTTTGTGTGCTACAGTTTGTATGTGTAAAGTTAAAGTTAAGTTAAAGTACCAATGATTGTCACACACACACAGGCCCGGCCCTCACCAATCTGGCGCCCTAGGCAAGATTTTAGGTGGCGCCCCCCCACATTGGCAGTGAAGTGTATATACTCACAAGAAACTGAATAGCTTTGTCTTTGACCTTTTTTTTTTTTTTTTTTTTACTTACAACTATACCTAATATATAAAGGGGTGGAAAAGTGACTATTACCTGCAGGGCAAACATTAGCTAACCAGAAGGCAATAACAATGTAAACAAAAAACACCTGCTTAAAAGATCTAATACAAATGTCCCTGAGGAATGTAAGGTGGGAGTACTGTAATTACCTAACGTTACATTATTATTTTCCATAACAATTTAGCCCCCTCCAACAATATTAACCCGACGTTAAAACAAAACTAGCTATTTATTGATTAGCAATTGCCGAATCATGTAACATTAGCTTAATGCTAAAAAGCCAGGTTACTATCACATTCTGTAACAGACAAATAATTTCATGTAGGCTAACGTTACCTACCTGCTACCTCTGTCTTTTCTCGTTTCTCCTCCTCTTCTTTTCTCTTTTTTCTTCCCTGGGCACCTGACAGTTTTGGCCGTTTTGACATCTTGTGTTGATTTTTTGATGTGGTGACGTCCAAAAAGAGTCATGATACGGGAAGGGAGGGGGCGCACCGTGCGGGGGGGAGGGGGCGGCGTAATGTTGTAACAAATAATATTTCTATTAAATAGGCTTTACTTTGCATTTTAATTAACGTGGGATTATTTTTTGTATTTAGAAATAATAGTACCAACTTTTTTTTTTTTTTTTTTTCCTCCAACATTTGTGGCACTGGCGTGGCGCCCCCTGATGGACGGCGCCCTTAGCATTTGCCTATACGGCCTATGCCACGGGCCGGCCCTGCACACACACTAGGTGTGGTGAAATTTGTCCTCTGCATTTGACCCATCCCCTTGATCACCCCCTGGGAGGTGAGGGGAGCAGTGGGCAGCAGCGGCGCCGCGCCTGGGAATCATTTTTGGTGATTTAACCCCCAATTCCAACCCTTGATGCTGAGTGCCAAGCAGGGAAGAATGCTGGTATGAGCTTTTAAACATAACCCGTTAACTGCTGCCAATCAAATGGTGATTAAGATACTCTTTAGGGTTTCATATGTTTGTAAATCTGACTGTGATGAAGTCAGTGCCTCACCAGCCATCAACCTCACCGCACGTCACTGGTAAATAAACATTTACAGAATATTTATGTTCTGGGTTTGGCTTATATACCGGTGCGCTCTATAGTCTGGAAAATAATCACCCTATGATCGTGCGGTACAGATTGTCTAAGCGCACCTTATGGCCTTAATCAATTTCTTGGTACAGTATCTAGTCGACACAGCTCCGCTTGATTGCATATCTTATTATCGTTCAATCCAAACTTTCACCGGTCTATACTTTTAAAAAGTCCTATTTAAAGTTTGGATGATTTACTTTCTTGGAAGTCGCCCCGCGCTGATGAAGAACTTAATTTTCTTGGGAACATTGTTAATTAAATTCAAGTCCTTAAAGGAATTCCATTACATGGAGTCGTTTTGGTCGCTTAAGATGAAAGGCTAAAATTGTTGATGGTCTGCTTATAAAGATACATTATTTGGGGCGAGTGGTGTTGGCAGATAAGAATTGATGGTGGTGAATATAAACACTCATTTAACCGAGGCAGAGATAACCGGAGCCAGCAGGCAGTAATATCTCAATCAGCTCCTCTCTGCCACATCTAATCTTAGTCTGATGAGAGTGATCTGATCTTTCTCAATCAATGAGTCTGATCAGAAAGTAATCTTTGGCACAATCTATGAGATAAAAGTTGTCCTCGAGTAGACTTTGAAAACTTCCCGATATGTCTTACATTTACATGTTTTGTAATATATTGATGGCAAAACCTGTTATGCAGTTTGCATTCGGAAATTAAACTTCTCGAAAAAACATTTTACTATGCGCCTCCCTTTATCGACTTTTAATTTTCTTTTGCGTTTTACTTCAGGCATACATGTAATTAATTACTCGGAAAGTAATTATTGCGTTACTATAAAAAATATAGTACATCATGAAAGACGTTTCATGAAAGCAGAGTGTTTAAGTGTGTGCCTTTTAAAAGGCGGTGCCTGTCAGCAAGAGAGACAGACAGAGCAGCATTAGCTCAGTTGTGTTTTTTTAGCTTTCTTGAGTTTTTTCACTGGATTGCAGAGGTGGGACCAAGTCATTGTTTTGCAAGTCACAAGTAAGTCTCAAGTCTTTGCCCTCAAGTCCGAGTCAAGTCCCGAGTCAAGACAGGCAAGCCCCGAGTCAAGTCCAAAGTCAAGACTGGAAAGTCTCAAGTCAAGTCCTAAGTCCTGCATTTTGAGTTTCGAGTCCTTTCAAGTCCTTTTAACCACAGACTAATATATTAACACAGATTGTGTATGCTTTTCAAACGCTGTATTTATTTATTAAAACAAGTGCATTTTAAATTGCAGGAAAGAAAATTGTGCTGACATTGCACTTTATAATAGCACTATTAACCAGTCATTTTAAACATTAACTCATTCCTTTACAGAACAAACACATTGAAAAATAAAGTGCAAATGTACTTATTTGTACAAAAGTGTTAACATTGAAAAAACATGACATATACGTGAACATAACAAAAAAGTTGTACTTTTTATATGTCAGGGCCCTATGCTGCATTGCATTTGCAAAAGACCAAATTAGCCAAGAGTCTGTCAGTCATTTGTGCACGATGGGGGCGTAGTATGATGCCACCATGGCTGAAAACTCGCTCCACTGGAGCACTGGAGGCAGGCACTGCCAAGACTCTCATGGCCACTCGGAACAGTGAAGGAAGAGTCTTCATGTTCAATGCCCAGAACAAAAGGGGGGAGAGAGTTGTTTTGGGTTGGTGCACTACTTGTAAGTGTATCTTGTGTTTTTTATGTTGATTTAATTAAAAAAAGAAAAAAAAAAAAATTATTTCTTGTGCGGCCCGATACCAATCGATCCACGGACCAGTACCGGGCCGCGGCCCGGTGGTTGGGGACCACTGAGGTGAACAACCAACAGTATGTCAGAAAGCTAGCTAAAACGGTACACATATTCATAATATAGTATACATTTTAACTGACCTTTATTTTACTATTTTTGTCTTTTTTTAGGTGGCTAAAATACGCGGTGCTGCTGACCGCCGTCTAACGTTACGTGTGATGTATTGACTAACGTAACCCTGCTTAAAAAAAATCACTGAACAAAAAGTATGAATAAGGTAGTGAACTGCAACAGATTCCCGTGTTTGCAATAACGTTATAACGTTAGCAGTGAGTTTACAGCCTCACTGATTTAACTACACAGCAAATAAAAGTCACGTTACTTAGCCAATAAACGTTATCTTACATTCAAAACTTACCGTTCTTTGTGCAACTTCAAATGCCGGACGAAGTTGGAAGTTGTTGCCTCTCCATCAGTAATTTTCGAACCGCATGTGTTGCATACTGCAAACCGTTTTGTGTTGACCACCTCGTAATTTTTATACCCAAACAAAATTATTTTAGGTATAATTTTTTGTTCACTGGCGTGTGGTTTGGACATGTCTTCTTCGTTGGTTGTCCTGCAATTTGATTGGATGAATGCTGTGTGATGAAAACAAAGTAGATCTAATTTGATTGGCTGTTGTACTGAGAGCACACCAGCTGACACACGCAACGCTGATAGACAAGTACACAATGAAAAATACGGAGCGCTCCCGAATAACTTTTTCATCTTTGGGTTTTGGGGAAAGTAGCAAGTCATGTCAAGTCATGTCAATTCAAAAGGCTCAAGTCCAAGTGAAGTCACAAGTCATTGATGTTAAAGTCTAAGTCGAGTTGCAAGTCTTTTTACATTTTGTCAAGTCGAGTCTAAAGTCATCAAATTCATGACTCGAGTCTGACTCGAGTCCAAGTCATGTGACTCGAGTCCACACCTCTGCTGGATTGCGTTACTTCTGGTAAAAAAAAAAGAGGTTACATGTGCTTTCATGGCTGTAGTGTCCTTGTCCACAAACGGAGTGTTGTCACTTCAATCATTGATTTGTCGTTCGTTATTCCCACGAAGCAGTAGTAGTTTGTGTATGAACGTGTGTAAAGTTAAGTTAAAGTTAAAGGGCCAATGATTGTCACACACACACCCGGTGTGGCAAAATGATTCTCTGCATTTGACCCATCACCTTTGATCACCTCCTGGGAGGTGAGGGGAGCAGTGAGCAGCAGCGGTGGCCACGCCCGGGAATCATTTTTGGTGATTTAACCCCCAATTCCAACCCTTGATGCTGAGTGCCAAGCAGGGAGGTTACGAGTCCCATTTTTATAGTCTTTGGTATGACTCGGCCGGGGTTTGAACTCACAACCTACCCATCTCAGGGCGGACACTCTAACCACTAGGCCACTGAGTAGGTACTTACATGTACTTACATGTTGTGTGTTGTTTGCTGTGTGATTTTGCCTCCTTCTATATGATATCAAGTTAACTTTAGTGCGGTGCTGGCCGTTGCCTTCATTGAACTTAATGTGCTTCTGACGTTATATCAAACGTATCGGTAACGGCCTTGTAACGTACGTAAAAGTAATTAATTTGATTACTCGTTACTAGAAAATGCAATTGCGTTAGTGGTTATATAACGCTGTTATTATACAACCCCGTTATTCCGAACACTGGTTACTATCCCACAAGGCTGGGCAACAGCGTGACCGAAGACATCGCCGGTTCGTAGTATGGCGGTGCGAGAGACCATTTCCAATTGGTTTCCAATGGTCAAAAAAACAAAGTTGTGCCGATCGTTAACAATAAGCTGAGAGACCACTTGTATCTCAAAACACTCGTAAGTTAGGGCACTCAATTGTTGAGTCACCACTGTGTTACAAATTTTTATCTGCATGATTCCGATATTTTTGAACATTATTGTATTGTATTTTCCGGACCATAGGGCGCACCGGTTTATAAGGCGCACTGCCGATGAATGGTCAATTTTCGATCTTTTTTCATATATAAGGCGCACCGGATTATAGGGCGCATTAAAGGAATAATATATGTATTTTTTTTCTAAATGTAAAAGACTTCCTTGTGGTCTACCTATGTAATGGTGGTTCTTTGGTCAAAATGTTGCATCGATGATATTTTACAGATCATCTTCAAGCCGCTTTCTGACAGTCGCTTCAGGATGCGCCGTTTTGTGAGCGGTTTTATTTACGTGGCTCACCTTCGGCAGCGTCTTTTCCCCGTCATCTTTGTTGTAGCGGTGTAGCGTGCAAGGACGGGAGTGGAAGACGTGTCAAAAGATGGAGTTAACTGTTTTAATGACATTCAGACTTTGCCTAAATCAATACCGGAGCAGCATCTCCTCATCCGCCGGAAATGTGTCCCGTGAAAAACCGTCCGACCGGAACTCTCTAATAACTAAAGTTCCTCGGGTGAATAATGTAAACTCACTACACCGGTATGTTTTAGCGCTTTCATGGCGAGTTTACTGACAGATATAAGTAAGAACTTTACACTACTTTATATTAGAAATGGCAACAGCGAAGGATGAATGTCTCATAACAAGAAGATAGAGAAAAAGAAGAAGCTTATCAACTAAGGTGTCGGCACGGACTACAAAGGCGGACGCGTACAATTTTTCAGGACTTAGGCAGATCCCAAATACAGATCAGCAGGTACCAGAAGGTAAGAAAAGTTGCTTTTGCATAATATTGCGAAACAAAACACCAGATAATATGTCTTACCTTATACACACACTGTAATAATACTCCTATGTTGAAGCACAGTACAATCCATCAAGCGGTGTGGCTTCATAGCTTACCAAAGTAAATACTAAAACATTTTGATGTATTTTTGAGCACCGTGTGTAATGTTCTATAATTTCAATGGAACATGTAAAATGTTGGTGTTGTTTACTTGAGTCATATTGCAGTATACACGTATCTCTTATGTGTGACTGCCATCTACTGGTCACACTTATCATTTCATCATGTACCAAATAAAATAGCTTCGAGGTCGGTAAGCAAAACCGGGTTATAAGGCGCACTGTCAAGTTTTGAGGAAAAAAAAAAAAATTTTTGTGTGCCTTATAGTCCGGAAAACACGGTAAGTAGAAATTGCAAAAAATTCCGGATCCAACACAAAGCAGAAATCCCAGATGAGCTCGCCGGGAGTCTTTCCTCTCTGCTTAGTGCGTAAGCGAACTTTCCCTTTTTAGGCCCAAACATACTCAGGCAAAACGTCCGCAGAACGGAGTCCGCAGAACTTAGTCCGCAGAACTTAGTCCGCAGAACTTAGTCCGCAGAACGGAGTCCGCAGAACGGAGTCCGCAGAACGGAGTCCGCAGAATGGAAGTCCACAGAGGTTCGCGCGTACTCAGAGAAGATGCAGCCTAAATTTTGCCCAGGTTGTATTTTACTCCGGACACTGATCTGCATTTTGCCAAAAAACATAAAATTAAAATCAGGCCAATATATGAATTACAAACCCCGTTTCCATATGAGTTGGGAAATTGTGTTAGATGTAAATATAAACGGAATACAATGATTTGCAAATCCTTTTCAACCCATATTCAATTGAATATGCTACAAAAACAACATATTTGATGTTCAAACTGATAAACATTTTTTTTTTTTGCAAATAATAATTAACTTAGAATTTCATGGCTGCAACACGTGACAAATTAGTTGGGAAAGGGTATGTTCACCACTGTGTTACATGGCTTTTCCTTTTAACAAGACTCAGTAAACGTTTGGGAACTGAGGAGACACATTTTTGAAGCTCCTCAGGTGGAATTCTTTCCCATTCTTGCTTGATGTACAGCTTAAGTTGTTCAACAGTCCGGGGGTCTCCGTTGTGCTATTTTAGGCTTCATAATGCGCCACACATTTTCAATGGGAGACAGGTCTGGACTACAGGCAGGCCAGTCTAGTACCCGCACTCTTTTACTATGAAGCCACGTTGATGTAACACGTGGCTTGGCATTGTCTTGCTGAAATAAGCAGGGGGCGTCCATGGTAACGTTGCTTGGATGGCAACATATGTTGCTCCAAAATCTGTATGTACCTTTCAGCATTAATGGCACCTTCACAGATGTGTAAGTTACCCATGTCTTGGGCACTAATACACCCCCATACCATCACACATGCTGGCTTTTACACTTTGTGCCTATAACAATCCGGATGGTTCTTTTCCTCTTTGGTCCAAAGGACACAACGTCCACAGTTTCCAAAAACAATTTGAAATGTGGACTCGTCAGACCACAGAACACTTTTCCACTTTGTATCAGTCCATCTTAGATGAGCTCAGGCCCAGCGAAGATGACAGTGTTTCTGGGTGTTGTTGATAAACGGTTTTCGCCTTGCATAGGAGAGTTTTAACTTGCACTTACAGATGTAGCGACCAACTGTAGTTACTGACAGTGGGTTTCTGAAGTGTTCCTGTGCCCATGTGGTGATATCCTTCACACACTGATGTCGCTTGTTGATGCAGTACAGCCTGAGGAATCGAAGGTCACGGGCTTAGCTGCTTACGTGCAGTGATTTCTCCAGATTCTCTGAACCCTTTGATGATATTACGGACCGTAGATGGTGAAATCCCTAAATTCCTTGCAATAGCTGGTTGAGAAAGGTTTTTCTTAAACTGTTCAACAATTTGCTCACGCATTTGTTGACAAAGTGGTGAGCCTCGCCCCATCCTTGTTCGTGAATGACTGAGCATTTCATGGAATCTACTTTTATACCCAATCATGGCACCCACCTGTTCCCAATTAGCCTGCACACCTGTGGGATGTTCCAAATAAGTGTTTGATGAGCATTCCTCAACTTTATCAGTATTTATTGCCACCTTTCCCAACTTCTTTGTCACGTGTTGCTGGCATCAAATTCTAAAGTTTATGATTATTTGCAACAACAACAAAATATTTACCAGTTTGAACATCAAATATGTTGTCTTTGTAGTGCATTCAATTGAATATGGGTTGAAAAGGATTTGCAAATCATTGTATTCCGTTTATATTTACATCCAACACAATTTCCCAACTCATATGGAAACGGGGTTTGTATATGTTTTCCACAACTCACCTCTGAGACAATTTCCCACACACTTGGTATGCCTGGTCGATAACTGTCTGCAACAGTTTGCTCGGAGCAGCTGGCAGCGAGGACTACGCCCCAGTAATACTCAACCTTCCTGGCCTCTCGTGGCATTTAATTATTTTTAGTTCACTGCCCTGCAAAACGAGCAGGTAGAGGAGCTCCACTTCTTCGGCGCCATGACAGAAAAACGTAAACACCGCACAGTAGAGATGCGCGGATAGGCAATTATTTCATCCGCAACCGCATCAGAAAGTCGTCAACCATCCGCAATCCACCCGATCTAACATTTGATCAGAACTGCATCCGCCCGCCATCCGCCCGCACCCGCCCGTTGTTATATATCTAATATAGACGATGCAAGGCATTAGTGAGGTTATAAAGCTTTTGCCTGTTAAAGAAAGGAGACTGATCCAACGCAGCACAGACATTCGCGTGCCACGCTGTCACGACCCAGACGCACACCAGTGCGCAATCATATGGGAGCCGCGCTGAGCGCACCTCCAAGCGCGTCTCGCTGCCGGCGACGGCCGGGTATATGGGCCCGACGCTCCAGCGCCATCCATTTTCAGGGCTAGTTGATTCGGCAGGTGGGTTGTTACACACTCCTTAGCGGGTTCCAACTTCCATGGCCACCGTCCTAGCTGCTGTCTATATCAACCAGGGTGAGCCCCACCCCTTTCGTGAGCGCACTGCGCGCGGAGTGACCCCTGTTACGAGCCCCCGGCCACGGGGGTGGCGGGCAGGTAAGCTGCTTACCTGCTGCGCGTGACGCCGGCCGCGGCGAAGGCGGACAAGGCGGGGTGTCGGTGCGGTGGGCGCGGTGGTGACCCTGGACGTGCGTCGGGCCCTTCTCGCGGATCGCCTCAGCTACGGCTCCCGGTGGGGCCCTCTCGGGGGAAGGGGCCTCGGTCCCGGACCCCGGCGAGGCGTCGGGGGCCTTCTCCGCTCCGTAAAAGTGTCCATCTCTTTTTTTTTTCTTCTTCTGTTGTGGCATATGCAGCAGGTGCCTGCTCGTTTTTCGTATGTGGGTAACAACATTTAACTATGTATATATTGTAATGTTCCCAGGAACGTAGGCTCATAGACTTATTCGTTTGTCTCGTATTTATTGTAATAAGATGCAATGTAACCACACAACAGCTCCAATGTGCGTCTCCCCTCTTTCCCGGCAAAACTCGAACTAACACTTCCTGTCAACAACGTCACTTCCCTAACTTGCCCGGAAGTCCCGCCCCCCAGCCAAAGCCATTGGCTAACACCCCGTAGCTAGCCGCTACATCATATTTCCGAATTGGTTTAACTGCCACCCGCCTGAATCTATTTAAAATCTAATTTTTTTAAATTTTAATCGCCCGACCCGACCCGACCCGACCCGACCCGACCCGCTGATAAAATCTAATTTTTTTAAATTTCATCCGCCCGATTCGCGGATAATCCGCGGACTCCGCGGTTGTGCCCGCAAACCGCGCATCTCTACCGCACAGGTATTGTGGGAAATGTATCGTCTCACTGGAATTCCACAGGGAACAATAGACGACGGAAGCTCTGATGACTGCGAACGTTCCGTGCGGAGTCCACTCCGTCCACTCCGTCCACAGTAGGCTCGAGTCTGTTTGCATCTTTAGGACTCTCGCCCATATCTGTCTGCACATCGCCAACATAATGTTTAGTTTGCAGCAACATACTGTATATACCATGACTTTGTACGACCTGAGTAATGTATTTACTGTCGCTGTTGCTAATCGTACAATAAAACACAAGAAATCATACAGAGAGGGGCTCCGTTTCTCTTCCTCACTGGGAAGAGAAGGGTTGTACGTAAGCCAGCAGGGAAGCACAGCAATGGTGGGCAGGATCTATAAGGAGATTTTAAAGACCTACTGAAACCCACTACTACCGACCACGCAGTCTGATAGTTTATACATCAATGATGAAATCTTAACATTGCAACACATGCCAATACGGCCGGGTTAGCTTATTAAAGTGCAATTTTAAATTCCACGCGAAATATCCTGCTGAAAACGTCTCGGTATGATGACGTCAGCGCGTGACGTCACGAATTGTAGAGGACATTTTGGGACAGCATGGTGGCCAGCTATTAAGTCGTCTGTTTTCTATCGCAAAATTCCACAGTATTCTGGACATCTGTGTTGGTGAATCTTTTGCAATTTGTTCAATGAACAATGGAGACAGCAAAGAAGAAAGCTGTAGGTGGGAAGCGGTGTATTGCGGCAGGTGTTGTGCCGGATAACGGACCCCCGCCGTAGAATGCACCCCCTGACTCTTGTGCCGGATAACACAGCCGGTGTTTCATTGTTTACATTCCCGAAAGATGACAGTCAAGCTTTACCATTGGCCTGTGGAGAACTGGGACAACAGAGACTCTTACCAGGAGGACTTTGAGTTGGATACGCAGACGCAGTACGGTGAGTACGCATGCAGCTGCGGCTTCCAAACATTTGATCACTTGCCCGTACGTGCGTTCCGCTATGTGCATGTCACATACGTAACTTTGGGGACTTTGGGGAAATATATGTGCTGTATGAACTTTGGAGAGGTGAACGGTACTTTGGGCTGTGGGATTGAGTGTGTTGTGCAGGTGTTTGAGTTGTATTGACGAGTTATATGGACGGGAGGGGGGGAGGTGTTTGTTATGCGGGATTAATTTGTGGCATATTAAATATAAGCCTGGTTGTGTTGTGGCTAATAGACCATTTATATGTCTTGTGTTTATTTACTGTTTTAGTCATTCCCAGCTGAATATCAGGTCCCACCCGCCTCTCACAGCATCTTCCCTATCTGCCCTCTAGTCCTTCACTCTCACTTTCCTCATCCACAAATCTTTCATCCTCGCTCAAATTAATGGGGAAATCGTCGCTTTCTCGGTCCGAATCGCTCTCGCTGCTGGTGGCCATGATTGTAAACAATGTGCGGATGTGAGGAGCTCCACAACCTGTGACGTCACGCTACTCGTCTGCTACTTCCGGTACAGGCAAGGCTTTTTTATCAGCGACCAAAAGTTGCGAACTTTATCGTCGATGTTCTCTACTAAATCCTTTCAGCAAAAATATGGCAATATCGCGAAATGATGAAGTATGACACATAGAATGGACCTGCTATCCCCGTTTAAATAAGAAAATCGCATTTCAGTAGGCCTTTAATCTCAATGAGTTTTTACCTGGTTAAATAAAGGACATTGATTGATTGAAAGAAAGTAACAACTGCTCCAGAGAGAAGTAAAGTCTATTAATTCAGTTGTTACACCGATAAAGCTATAGCCAAATGTCTTTCAGTTAAATGAATGTGAACTAAAAGAATTTGAAAAACAAAATGTTTACCTGAAGGGAAGTCTTCTTTTTCTTGTTATCGTAATGACCAATCTAAATTTAGCATTGATTGTTCAGCAATAGTGTTATCATTAGATGCTCATTAACTCCCACAACAACAAATTAACTTTCCATATACGTTTCTCCATCCGTCCGTCTTCTTCCATTTATCCGAGGTCCGGCATCGGGGGCAGCAGCCTCAGTAGAAAAGCCCAGACTTCCCTCTCCCCAGCCACTTTGTCCAGCTCCTCCCCTGGGGATCCCGAGGTGTTCCCAGGCCAGCTGGGTTGAAACAATCCCCGGAACGTGGCCTCCTACTGTTAGGTGTTTGGGGGGCATCCTGACCAGATGCCCGAAACACCTCCTCTGACTCCTCTCGATGTGGAGGAACAGATGCGGTTTTTGAGTTTGACCTCGTGTGGGGTTATGTGGTCTGAGAGTCAAATTTAGTTCAGGGCAAAACTGCAGTCCAGCTTAGGAGTGTTTTAGAATACCAGAAAATTTGATTAAAAGGAGTCTGATTCGACTCTGAATCTTGTAGTCAAATTCTCGGACATTGAACCTTCTACTCTCGATCAAGTTTAATCCCCTTCCCGAGGCGCCAACGATCCTGGGCTGATTCGAGGACCTCACACAACTATCCTAAACTCTATCTTTGAGTGTTTTTGCCTTTTTCAAATGAAAAAAAGTTGCAAATGTGATCTGTTTATTAGTGGGGATCCCCATTAGCCATCAACTATGGACGAAATCATAACGATTCAGATTCGAATATGAAAATCCTTAGTCCAAAACGACTCAAATCCAGTCAGATGATATGTCAAGAAGAAACATTTTACTGGTTCAACAAGTTTCTAAAGTTGCAACCTTTTGCTATTTTCTCCAAAGAGTGGACAACCACTTATTGCCTTATTCTGTGCATTCATTGATAAAAGTTAATGTTTTTTTCTCTCCGTTTCTCTTTTAAAGCACTTTTCTCGTCTAGGTGGAGGTGGGGGGCAGGGGTTGCATCTTAGGGTATAATTAGTTGAACTCGAGTTGATGAGCTCTTGCGGTGTGCATCCAACCTTAGATAAAAACCAGGGCAGAGAGCAGATTTCCCGTTTATCTCACACTGCGAGCCTCCTCATTATAACACATTCGATACTTGTCAGGGTGGGATTAGAAGGTGTTAACCATCATGAGATGCCCCCTTCAAATCCTGAGATCTGCTAATTGCTGGCAGTTACACTTGTTGCCTTGCTACCCTATCAAATCAGGTGTCCCTCCAAAAGGAGTGTTCATTTTAACTTGTTTCAATGCTGTTAACAATTAATAATTCTGAGTTAGTATTTTGAAAAACTGATAAACTGTTGACAATTGGAATCATAAACCAATCTGTTTGTATTTGTAGAATCTTATTCATACTTTTTTTCTTCCTTTTCAAACAAACTTGCAATAACTAAAACCTACGAATGCTCCTCTAGCAAAGGTAATTAATGATCCTTCATCAGGTTTTATGTTCGGTACATTTGTTACGACTTTTACTTCCTCTATTTAGTCAAGTTTGATGTCTTCCCGGCGCTAAACCGAACCCTAGGACCCCACAAAACTGTGATCAAAGGGCATTCAATCGATCGCAACTGGACTGTTTGGTTTGTCTTAGACGACATTTCGCCTCTCATCCGAGTAGGCTTCATCAGTTCATGCTCATCGACTTAGATTGTTCAGATGTATTCTTAGACTTAGATTGGTCAGATCTAGTCTAGCTGCTGGTGCCAATACATCAGTAGGCGTCATCAGTTCATGCTCATAGACTTAGATTGGTCCGATCTAGTCTTAGATGTAGATTGGTCAGATCCAGTCTAGGGGCTGGTGCCAATGCCTCAGTCGGCTTCATCAGTTCATGCTCATAGACTTAGATTGGTCCGATCTAGTCTTAGATTTAGATTGGTCAGATCCAGTCTAGGGGCTGGTGCCAATGCCTTAGTCGGCTTCATCAGTTCATGCTCATAGACTTAGATTGGTCCGATCTAGTCTTAGATTTAGATTGGTCAGATCCAGTCTAGGGGTTGGTGCCAATACCTCAGTCGGCTTCATCAGTTCATGCTCATAGACTTAGATTGGTCAGATCTAGTCTTAGACCTAGATTGGTCAGATATAGAGAACATTCATAGACAGTAAACTGTGGTTTAGCCTTTTTCGAGGTGGAAAACGTTGCAAATGATTAAATACTGTATATCTTTTGTTACTATCTTTTATTAATTTTGAAATACGTAGCTAATAGCGACTGGAGCTTCATCCATGCAACGTTACTGACATTTGTGACCAATCAGTTCACACTACTACACCACAATCTGTGTATTTCTTTTAAAACAAACAACAACAAGCCAACAAGATTGTCGACTATGGCCAACAATCTCATTCGACTTTGAACATCCTCCTAGAATTCAGTGTTAGTATCTCTAGTTTATTAATAATTTGTTATTATCTCGTTAACTTTGACAGCCCTCGTCACAAAACTCTATCTAACTGGTGTATTTTGTGTACAGCGAAATCAAATGTTTGCACATTTTCTTGATACGTGCTGCCCTGAAAAATGGAAAAACCTTGCCAAAAAGTCCAGATCTAGCTAGACGGTGCCCTCTTGGATAGGGAAGAGAAAATCGCCCCCAACGTTATAACAAACCCAGTGAGGCATTGGACTTGCAAATTAGTTTTTAATTTGATTTCCTGCGTTTTAATCTATTTTAGGCTAGTGGCCACATGTTCTTATACAATCTTTTTTACAGTCCCATCGAGTCTGCCAATTATGATCTTGGATTCATTGTTATTAAAACTATACAGCGTGTATTACCCGTTTTGTGTATCGGAATGATTGGTATGGACGTTATTTATCTGCTTTTAGAGCATATTAGTGCATATCTCTTGTTACGAGCAGGTTTTATGCCTACAAGTCATTGGTGTATATAGCCTTAGATATAATATAGTGGTTCCAGAGCATTTATTTGATGCTTAATTTACTCCCACCAGTAAAATATTTGAGGGTTATTCAAGTCATCTGCTCACCAAAACAGCAGAAATACATGCAAAGTTTTAACTAACAAATGTGGTCAGCTTGATTGTTTTCTTTAGTTTTTTGTTTCTTGAACAATTCAAGCTACTGAAGGATGCTAAGACCATATTTGTGTTCATTGATGCCTCCTTTCTGGTTCAAACCATCAAAGATTATCTCCTCCTAATGCACACACAGTGATATCATCATATAGTTTCTTTCAGGTTATTTATGTCGAGGCATTGTACACACACATTTTTTTGCTGATGTTACAATCAGCTCCTTCTATCTTGTCCTTCTCAGCTGTTTTGTGCCCTATTGGTACCTCTGCCAGGTTGTTATATATTCCCCGGGGTTTGTCTGTTTGTCAGTTAGTCAGTTATTAGTAAATTAGCAAAATAGCTCAAAAAAATTATCGAGGGATTTTAATGAAACTTTCAGGTAATGTCAGAAACGGGATAAGGAACAAATAGGTAGATTTTGAGGGTGATCCGTATCATTTCTACTGCGTTACCGTACGTTTACGTGTGTGTGTTTGCTCGCGGCCACGCCTAAAGAGAGTGAATCACTGGTAAGATTGTTCACTCCGTTTATTTAATTCTTGTATTTTTTCATTTTATTCCCGCAAGTAAACTGTGTGTGTTACCTTGAAGGCTTGCACTATAGGAATTGGAGTACTCCCTTATGTCTTATCTGTAGTAGAACAATGAGGCTGCATTCTTTTCTGGACAAGTGGGGGTTTTCTTCGGCTGCACAAAGTTGTCTCTTCCGTTTGAATGTTAGACTAATTCGAGAAGCCGATATTAATGTATTGGTGTGGGCTGGTCTCCTGAAGCTTTAGTAAAACTTGATAATATTCCTATTCCGTCTTGATGGTCCTTCTTACTCTGCATATGTCATCTGAAATAACTTGGGATTGTCCAGTGACTTTAATTACCTGAGAGGGAATACTGGGCAGACGCAACACAGGCCAAATTTACTCGCATTTGCAACTAAAAATAGATTGTGCTACTCGAAAAAATAAAACAGTAGCACTCTTAAAAATCTGGATTTCAACCCTTTTAATTCTTGTTTTGTTCCTCAAATAAATCCATTTAAAGTGGATCAGATGTGTAAGATTTGGGGAAAATAAACATTGTTGTCACTAGACCATGCTGGCGCTATTATCTACTCGCGCATCTGCTCAGCGCCGACGTGATCACTTATTAACAGCATCGCTGCGCTCGCAACATGCTAGTTTAACTGCTAGCAAAATGGCTACATGCTTGATAGCAAATAAACCCACGTTTCAACTGCTAAATGTTGTGCTCATTCATGTCGATTTGACGTATGAGGACGTGCTGTAATGGAATAAGTCATACTTGCCAACCCTCCCGGATTTTCCGGGAGACTCCCGAAATTCAGCGCCTCTCCCGAAAACCTCCCGGGACAAATTTTCTCCCGAAAATCTCCCGAAATTCAGGCGGAGCTGGAAGCCACGCCCCCTCCAGCTCCATGCGGACCTGAGTGACGTCAGGTGCGCAACACCACGTAAATCGTTGGCCAACCAAAAAGTAACCCCAGTACGCTATAGCCAACATTCACCAGGAGATGGCAACAGACAAACATAGATCACTCTATTACATTATTCCCCTTTTACAAATGTATAGAAGTTACTCAAAATAAATAAACAACCCAACCAAAAAAATGCAGCAGCTCAATTAAAAAACTGTACTTAAGCCACATTCTTTTTTTTTTTTTAGTACTGAACTCTTAACCCTCATTTGTAAAAAAATAACATGCTTATTATACAAAAAGTATTTGTACACCTTTAACACAGATTTTTATACTGTCTTTAGAGATTCAGTTTTTTTGGTGGTACTCGAAACCTTTCTGGGTACCTGCGAAAGTGTGTTCAGCATGGTTAGAAAAATAGTGACAGAGAATAGAACAAGGATGGACGATTCAACCCTTAACTCAACAATGAGTAGATGAGTGTTATGTGTGTGTATATGTGTAAATAAATGAACACTGAAATTCAAGTATTTCTTTTATTTATATGTATGTATATATATATATATATATATATATATATATATATATATATATATAATAAAATAAATATATATACAGCTAGAATTCACTGAAAGTCAAGTATTTCTTATATATATATACATATATATATATATATATATATATATATATATATATATATATATATATATATATATATATATATATATATATATATATATATATATATATGTATGAAATACTTGACTTGGTAAATTCTAGCTGTAAATATACTCCTCCCCTCTTAGCCCCGCCCCAACCACTCCCCCGCCCGACCCCGACCACGCCCCCCCACCCCCCACCTCCCGAAATCGGAGGTCTCAAGGTTGGCAAGTATGGAATAAGTGAACATACTTTGCTGACTACAGGGTTACGATAGCATTGACTGAGACTTAGACTTAGACTTAGACTTCCTTTTAGTGTCATTCAATTTTGAACTTTGCAGTACAGATAATAATTAAATTTTGTTGCATTAGCTCATGGTAGTGCAGGATAAAAGAGCAATAAGGTGCATATATATATATATAAATAGATTACTGTACAGATAAATATTGTCATGACGTGGACTTCGGCGGCGCAAATTACTGCGCAGATTGCTTTACCAAGATGCAAAACAACTGGACTGGACATCGGATGAAGGTAGATACATGATTTAACTCTTACTTAAAAACAAGAGTGAACAAAAGGCGGAGACACAGACTTGACTAAGAAAACAAAAACTAGTACTTGGGCAAAACTATGGACATGAAATAAACAACACTTACTGTGGCATGAGCGGAGCATACATCTATGAACAGGCATGAGCAGTAGAGGTAACAGAAGTAATGTCGCCAGCCGACTGCCTGGCAACTGCAAGCTTAAATAACACAGACATGATTAACACCAGGTGCGTGAGTCCGAACACATGACAGGTGAAACTAATGGTCGTCATGGAAACAAAACAAGGGAGTGAAAAAACAAGAACTAAAATGGTCCAAAAACCAAACAGAACATAGCCAAACAAAACATGATCACCAAGACCTGACAAATATATTGCACTTTTGCATATGCATCCACCTTTATAGATGCATGTTATATTGTCCAGCGAGTTAATCCATTTTTGGGGGGATTTGAGGAGATTATTTTAATGCGTTCAAGAGTCTTACGACCTGAGGGAAGAAGCTGTTACAGAACCTGGAGGTTCTGCTACGGAGGCTGCGGAACCTCTTTCTAGAGTCCAGCAGTGAAAAGAGTCCTTGGTGGGTGTGGGAGGAGTTTCTGCAGATTTTCCGAGCCCTGGTCAGGCAGCGGCTTTTTGCCATCTCCTGGATAGGAGGAAGAGGAGTCCTGATGATCTTTTCCGCCGTCCTCACCACTCTCTGGAGAGACTTCCAGTCTGAGGCACTGAAGGCTCCAGTCCAAACAGAGATGCAGTTGGTCAGAGGGTGGGACTACGGAGACATGGATGGGAAGCGTCGTGTATTGTGGGTTAAAGGTTGTTCGAGATTTGCCGGGATAATAAGATACACAGAGTTTGAACTTATTGGATTGGATGTCATGATCCATGGTCCGAATCATGTTTTCGTTATGTTCTGTTAGTTTAAAGTTAAAGTTAAAGTACCAATGATTGTCACACACACACTAGGTGTGGTGAAATTTGTCCTCTGCATTTGACCCATCCCCTTGTTCACCCCCTGGGAGGTGAGGGGAGCAGTGGGCAGCAGCGGTGCCGCGCCTGGGAATCATTTTTGGTGATTTAACCCCCAATTCCAACCCTTGATGCTGAGTGCCAAGCAGGGAGGTAATGGGTACCATTTTTTTATAGTCTTTGGTATGACTCGGCCGGGGTTTGAACTCACAACCTACCGATCTCAAGACGGACACTCTAACCACTAGGCCACTTATTCATTTTCTGTCCTGTAGTCAACTATAGCAAAGCATTTATGTCTCACTCCAATAGTTCCTGTTTTTTGTGCACTCTTGTTTGTTTTGGTTGCCATGGTGGCATATGATTTTCACCTGCCGCTGGTGTTCGGACGCTCACCTGGCTCTAATCAAGAGACTATTTAAACCACCTTTGCCAGTCTGTCGGCCTGGCGTCATTGCTCGTTTCAGGTCTGATTCTATAGTTATGCTAGGTTTCATGTTAGTTGTTTCATGCCACAGTTTCATAGTTGTTCCATGCCATAGTTATGTTAGTTGTTTTTTTCTTGCTATGCTATAGTTTATGCTGGTTGTTTGCTTCACGCTATTGTCACGCAACCCTCTACGTACGTCTTGTTTATTTCATGCCACGGTTAGAGAGTTTTTTCCTGTTATTTTGTAGTTAGATTAATAAATATGTTCCTACCTGCAAGCTTTGTCCGGAATAGTCCGTTTGCATCCTGAGAGAACAAGTCTCGCAGTAAGCTGCGAAAACCCCGTTATGACAGTGGAACACTGCGTTTTTGTGAGATAAAGAAAGACATACTGGGAATCTGTCCGTGCCATCATTCTTTGGAATGTTACAATTAGGGATGTAGCGGTAAACGGTACAATGATAAACCGCGGTATAATTTCAGACAGTTGGTAATACCGTTTAAATTTTTTATTACCGCAAAACCGTCATTTATTAATGCGTTTTAACCATGGCGGGAAGCAAGTTTCCGGGTTTCTCTCAGACTGAACGGAACAGAGGGCTTCGTTTACCTCCATTTCCCCCTCGCTTCATTTCCGTGGAGTCTCAGCGTGCGTTCAACAGCGCACTGCTGTTATAAGATGAGGACGGGTGTGGACAATTATGGAGGCATTTGTCTCACGCTAAAAGTAAACCGTGGAGGAGATGTTGGTTTCATTTTCTCAACACAGCGTCCTGCTGTGACTGAGAGTTAATGACGTGAGGAAAGTCTTCCCGTTTGTTTACGTGGTCATTCGTCCTTTATTTAGCTCGGGGGTCATCAACCAGCAGCTCTCGAGCCGCATGCGGCTCTTTACTGCCGCCCTAGTGGCTCCCTGGAGCATTTTTAAAAAAAGGATTGAAAATGGAAAATTGTTAGAAAGCCCACTGTTTAATATGTTTGTGTGTATGCTTCACTGATGAGAGTGTTTGGTGAACATTGTTTTGTCCTACTAATTTCGGCAGTTCTTGAACTCACCATAGTGTGGACTGTGACGCAACAGTTTGTTTACATGTAAAATGTTCCACTCCTTCTTTGTTTTCATTTAACTGGGAGGGTTGGGGGGGAGGGGGTGGTGTATATTGTAGCGTCCCGGAAGAGTTAGTGCTGCCAGGGATTCTGGGTATTAGTTCTGTTGTGTTTATGTTGTGTTACGGTGCGGATGTTCTCCCGAAATGTGTTTGTCATTCTTGTTTGGTGTGGGTTCACAGTGTGGCGCATATTTGTAACAGTGCTAAAGTTGTTTACACGGCCACCCTCAGTGTGACCTGTTTGGCTGTTGACCAAGTATGAATTGCATTCACTTATATGTGTGTAAAAGCCGCATATATTATGCGACTGGGCCGGCACGCTGTTTGTATGGAGGAAAAGCGGACGTGACGACAGGTTGTAGAGGATGCTAAAGGCAGTGCCTTTAAGGCACGCCCCCAATATTGTTGTCCTGGGTGGAAATCAGGAGAATGGTTGCCCCGGGAGATTTTCGGGAGGGGCACTGAAATTCGGGAGTGTCCCGGGAAAATCGGGAGGTTGAAATTGTCGGAGGCAGATATTTACATATATCCGAATTTTAGTGTTACTTATTTTCTTTCATAGTCATATTTGAAAACAGCTCGTGTTTTCCATTTATTCTCTTTCTGTTTCTCTGCAAGTAAACTGTGTGTGTTAACCTTGAGTTCTTTGGAATGTGTTTTGACTAGCATTTGTTTTGGCTAGAGACAGAGGACTGCCAGGGACCTTAAGGGGGGAGAGGGTGTTTCGGGGGGACAGACCATTTTGGGCGGCGCAATAGAATGTTCTATGGTTAGACTGGTCTCAAAAAGTATATTTGCAAAGCTTTGAAAATATACAACAAAATACCTATTCTGTCTCTGGTGGTTTTTCAACTCAGCTTTAAGTGTCGTAAAGAGCTTGGGAGCGACTTGTGACTTGAATCCCCTGGGAGGAACAACTGGTCCAAAACGCAACAAAACCGATACCGATAATTTCCGATATTACATTTTAAATCATTTACCGGCTGATAATATCGGCAGGCCGATATTATCGGACATCTCTAGCAATAATAAACATATGTTTAATGTACCGTAAGAATTTTTGTTAAAATAAAACCAAAAATGACTTTTTATTGTTATCGGGTTAACCGTAGTGCGTATGCTACAATACTACGGTAGTAGTATGACTAGACTTCACAAAGCTGGGATGTTTCATTGAGGGTTGCATTCCGGCTTATGATAGCACTGTGTTTATATGTATAATACTGTGTCTCAGCGTTTATTTTATACAATTGTGTTATTTAGGACACTTCATATTCTTCCTATGTTTATTTCTCTGTTTCTATAATGTTGACTGTGCTACTAAAATATGCAAAAGAGCTAAGTGTACAGCCTGCAGCCTGTTTGCAAGCAACAGACTAACAAAACAAACACTCACAGATATGGGAATTGTATTTACCATTCCATTAATGACCTTTTCTTAGTCTGCCGCTTCCAAACAGGCTGCAAGAGGGTTCACTCTGCATCGTTCTCAGCACCTAACCACATTTGTTAAATAGCAGAATAAATCGCTTACATCATGTTATAGGGCTATTGTGAGAAGCACCGTAGTAGAAATTTGGAGGGAAAAATATGCTTGCAAGTCTTTCAACACAGACAACCTAGTTGGAATTTGTTGGAAAATCATGGCTACACATAAAGAACACAAAACGACAGTTTTCCCAACTGGCGAAACAACTGCACTTCAACAAGTGCTATTTAATTTAACTGTTTTTTTATTTGCAGTCTGTTGTGTGCAACTGAATGGACCAACTTGGCAAAGCACAGTAACGTCACAAGTTGAGAAGCAGAATATAAATGTTTTATTAAGTTATTTCAGACTACTTTGATTCATGTGTGTCCCACACAAACATAGTCTTTGTCTGCTCAATCAGGATCTGGTCCCCAGAGTGCTTTCATTTAAAGGGGAAACATTATCACAATTTCAGAAGGGTTAAAACCATTAAAAATCAGTTCCCAGTGGCTTATTTTATTTTTTTATTTTGAAAATGTTACCCATCACGCAATATCCCTAAAAAAAGCTTCAAAGTGCCTGATTTTAACCATCGTTATATACACCCGTCCATTTTCCTGTGACGTCACATAGTGATGCCGACACAAACAAACATGGCGGATAGAACAGCAAGTTTATAGCGACATTAGCTCGGATTCAGACTCGGATTTCAGCGGCTTAAGCGATTCAACAGATTACACATGTATTGAAACGGATGGTTGTAGTGTGGAGGCAGGTAGCGAAAACGAAATTGAAGAAGAAACTGAAGCTATTGAGCCATATCGGTTTGAACCGTATGCAAGCGAAACCGACGAAAACGACACGACAGCCAGCGACACGGGAGAAAGCGAGGACGAATTCGGCGATCGCCTTCTAACCAACGATTGGTATGTGTTTGTTTGGCATTAAAGGAAACTAACAACTATGAACTAGGTTTACAGCATATGAAATACATTTGGCAACAACATGCACTTTGAGAGTGCAGACAGCCCAGTTTTCATCAATTAATATATTCTGTAGACATACCCTCATCCGCTCTCTTTTCCTGAAAGCTGATCTGTCCAGTCCAGTTGGAAATGCATCTGCGTTGAGTGTCGCAGGATATCCACACATTCTTGCCATCTCTGTCGTAGCATAGCTTTCGTCGGTAAAGTGTGCGGAACAAACGTCCAATTTCTTGCCACTTTGGCATCTTTGGGCCACTGGTGCAACTTGAATCCGTCCCTGTTCGTGTTGTTACACCCTCCGACAACACACCGACAAAAGTGAGAAAATGGCGGATTGCTTCCCGATGTGACGTCACGTTGTGACGTCATCGCTCCGAGATCGAATAATAGAAAGGCGTTTAATTCGCCAAAATTCACCCATTTAGAGTTCGGAAAACGGTTAAAAAAATATATGGTCTTTTTTCTGCAACATCAAGGTATATATTGACGCTTACATAGGTCTGGTGATAATGTTCCCCTTTAAATGTTATTAACATGTCTGCTAGTTCAGTGCCGTTTGAAGTAACATGTTTCACCCGCGTGGTTCACTCCCTGCTTTCTGTTCCGACCTGATAGTCAGGGAGTGAGGTCTACCAATCTCACCTGTTGTGTCTTGGGCATGTGGCTCCCAGTGGCACCTACACTTGAGTATGAATGTGCAGGACTCCCTTGAAAAAGAGTTTCTTAATCTCAGTGGGACTTTACTGGGTAAATAAAGGTTCAAACAAACCAAGCCATACTGGCTGACTTCCGTTTGACTCACCCCCCCACTAAACCTCTCTGTAATCCGGGTCACGGCACCGCTGTAACCCACCTGGTTTAGTCCCCTGCGCTTCTGTTCCGCCCCGTCGCGGGCATGAGAGACGAGCATGCCAGCTACCGAGTTGAAAGCCCGGGCCCTAAAGCCGATAGCTTCCGTTACACAAGCATGTTCAATTCAATTCAATCTATTCAGGGTAGCCTATTGAGGTGCATCATTTTGTTTTCACAAATACAGAAAAACACAAAAACACCCACACACACATTTACATACAGTAAACCATTGCATTCGATTATAACACAATACAAAATCAGGAGCAACATACAACAATTTCAAAATCAGAAACAAGAACAACTTGTTTGCAGGTTGGATAATACATTTGGGTTAGTGCATCTGCCTCACAATACAAAGGTCCTGGGTTCGATCCTGCGCTCGGGGTCTTTCTGTGTGGGGTTTGCATGTTCTCCCCGTGACTGCGTGGGTTCCCTCCGGGTACTCCGGCTTCCTACCACCTCCAAAAACATGCACCTGGGGTTAGGTTGATTGGCAACACTAAATTGGCCCTAGTGTGTGAATGTGAGTGTGAATGTTGTCTGTCTATCTGTGTTGGCCTTGCGATGAGGTGGCGACTTGTCCAGGGTGTACCCCGCCTTCCGCCTGATTGTAGCTGAGATAGGCTCCAGCACCCCCAAAAGGGATAAGTGGTAGAAAATGGATGGCTGGATGGACTTTAATGGGATTGTTCCGATCAGATGGGGCTTTGAACTTGAATGCTCTACGGCAGGGGTGCCCACACTTTTTCTGCAGGCGAGCTACTTTTCAAGTGACCAAGTCAAAGGTATCTACCTCATTCATATATATAATTGATATTCATTTATTTATGAAAGATAGGTTTTCGTTAACAATTTGAAAGTGTTTAATGATAATACAAGCATGTTTAACACATATAGATTCCTTTCTTTTATGAAGTCAAGAACATAAGTTGGTGTATTACCTGATTCTGATGACTTGCATTGATTGGAATCAATGCAACATGACTTAATGAACACATTTGAGGTAAAACATTTAGAAAATAAGTGGACCTAAAGCAGAACCATGTGGTACACCTCTATCAACTTACATTAGATTGACAACCATTGACTGATACATTGATACATATTGTGAAGATAAGAGTTAAACCAAAGGACGGCCTTTTTTAATCTGTAAAATGCGATGCGGTTTGTCCAGGAGAAGATCATGATCGACCGTATCAAAAGTTTTTGACCAAACCAATACAAATTGCACCTGCAAATTGGCCAGAACACAAGTCTTGTGCCTTCTTCCAAAATAAATACTTCCAGGTTCTTGGGTTAGCTAACTGAATCAATCAATCAATCAATCAATGATTATTTATATAGCCCTAAATCACAAGTGTCTCAAAGGGCTGCACAAGCCACAACGACATCCTCGGTTCAGAGCCCACAAAAGGGAAAGGAAAAACTCACAACACAGTGGGATGTCAACGTGAATGACTATGAGAAAACTTGGAGAGGACCGTCTAGGGGAGACCGGATGCAATGGACGTCCAGTGGGTCTAGCATAATATTGTGAAAGTCCAGTCCATAGTGGATCTAACATAATAGTGAGAGTCCAGTCCATAGTGGATCTAACAAAATAGTGAAAGTCCAGTCCATATTGGATCTAACATAATAGTGTGAGAGTCCAGTCCATAGTGGATCTAACATAATAGTGTGAGAGTCCGGTCCATAGTGGATCTAACATAATAGTGTGAGTCCAGTCCATAGTGGATCTAACATTATAGTGAGAGTGTCCAGTCCATAGTAGATCTAACATAATATTGTGAGAGCCCAGTCCATAGTGGATATAACAGAATATTGTGAGAGTCCAGTCCATAGTGGATACAACATAATATAGTGAGAATCCAGTCCATAGTGGATCTAACATAATAGTGAGAGTCCAGTCCATAGTGGATCTAACATTATAGTGAGAGTGTCCAGTCCATAGTGGATCTAACATAATATTGTGAGAGTCCAGTCCATAGTGGATCTAACATAATATTGTGAAAGTCCAGTCCATAGTGGGTCTAACATAATAGTGAGAGTCCAGTCCGTAGTGGATCTAACATAATAGTGAGAGTCCAGTCCATAGTGGATCTAACATAATATTGTAAGAGTCCAGTCCATAGTGGATTAACATAATATTGTGAGAGTCCAGTCCACAGTGGATCTAGCATAATATTGTGAGAGTCCAGTCCATAGTGGATCTAACATAATAGTGAGAGTCCAGTCCATAGTTGATCTAACATATTAGTGAGAGTCCAGTCCATAGTGGATCTAACATAATAGTGAGAGTCCAGTCCATAGTGGATCCAACATAATAGTGGGAGTCCAGTTCATAGTGGATCTAACATAATAGTGAGAGTCCAGTCCATAGTGGATCTAACATTATATTGTGAAACTCCAGTCCATAGTGGATCCAACATAATAGTGTGAGTCCAGTCCATAGTGGATCTAACATAATAGTGGGAGTCCAGTCCATAGTGGATCTAACATAATAATGGGAGTCCAGTCCATAGTGGATCTAACATAATAGTGAGAGTCCAGTCCATAGTGGATCTAACATAATACAGTGAGAGTCCAGTCCATAGTGGATCTAACATAATAGTGTGAGAGTCCAGTCCATAGTGGATCTAGCATAATAGTGAGAGTCCAGGCCATAGTAGATCTAATATAATAGTGAGAGTCCAGTCCATAGTGGATCTAGCATTATAGCGAGAGTCCAGTCCATAGTGGATCTAGCATAATATTGTGAAAGTCCAGTCCCTAGTGGATCTAACATAATAGTGAGAGTCCAGTCCATAGTGGATCTAACATAATAGTGATAGTCCAGTCCATAGTGGATCTAACATAATAGTGAGAGAGTCCAGTCCATAGTGGATCTAACATAATAGTGTGCGAGTCCAGTCCATAGTGGATCTAACATAATAGTGAGAGTCCAGTCCATAGTGGATGTAACATCATATTGTGAGAGTCCAGTCCATAGTGGATCTAACATAATAGTGAGAGTCCAGTCCATAGTGGATCTAACATAGTATTGGGAAAGTCCAGTCCATAGTGGGTCTAACATATTAGTAAGAGTCCAGTCCATAGTGGATCTAACATAATAGTGAGAGTCCAGTCCATAGCGGATCTAACATAATAGTGAGAGTCCAGTCCATAGTGGATCTAACATAATAGTGAGAGTCCAGTCCATAGTGGATCTAACATAATAGTGAGAGTGTCCAGTCCATAGTGGATCTAACATAATATTGTGAGAGTCCAGTCCATAGTGGATACAACATAATATAGTGAGAGTCCAGTCCATAGCGGATACAACATAATAGTGAGAGTCCAGTCCATAGTGGATATAACATAATAGTGTGAGTCCAGTTCATAGTGGATCTAACATAATAGTGAGAGTCCAGTCCATAGTGGATCTAACATAATAGTGTGAGTCCAGTCCATAGTGGATCTAACATTATAGTGAGAGTGTCCAGTCCATAGTGGATCTAACATAATATTGTGAGAGCCCAGTCCATAGTGGATCTAACATTATAGTGAGAGTGTCCAGTCCATAGTGGATCTAACATAATATTGTGAGAGCCCAGTCCATAGTGGATACAACATAATATAGTGAGAATCCAGTCCATAGTGGATCTAACATAATAGTGAGAGTCCAGTCCATAGTGGATCTAACATTATAGTGAGAGTGTCCAGTCCATAGTGGATCTAACATAATATTGTGAGAGCCCAGTCCATAGTGGATACAACATAATATAGTGAGAATCCAGTCCATAGTGGATCTAACATAATAGTGAGAGTCCAGTCCATAGTGGATCTAACATAATATTGTGAGAGTCCAGTCCATAGTGGATCTAACATAATATTGTGAAAGTCCAGTCCATAGTGGGTCTAACATAATAGTGAGAGTCCAGTCCGTAGTGGATCTAACATAATAGTGAGAGTCCAGTCCATAGTGGATCTAACATAATATTGTGAGAGTCCAGTCCATAGTGGATCTAACATAATAGTGTGAGAGTCCAGTCCATAGTGGGTCAAACATAATAGTGAGAGTCCAGTCCGTAGTGGATCTAACATAATAGTGAGAGTCCAGTCCATAGTGGATCTAACATAATATTGTGAGAGTCGTAGTCCATAGTGGATCTAACATAATAGTGGGTGTCCAGTCCATAGTGGATCGAACATAATAGTGGGAGTCCAGTCCATAGTGGATCGAACATAATAGTGGGAGTCCAGTCCATAGTGGATCTAGCATAATATTGTGAGAGTCTAGTCCATAGTGGATCTCACATAATAGTGAGAGTCCAGTCCATAGTGGATCTAACATAATAGTGAGAGTCCAGTCCATAGTGGGGCCAGCAGGGGACCATCTTAGGCGGAGACTGGTCAGCAGCGCAGAGATGTCCCCAACCGATGCACAGGCGAGCGGTCCACCCCGGGTCCCGACTCTGGACAGCCAGTACTTCATCCATGGCCACCGGACCTGTGTCCCCCCCCCCCTTCCACAAAGGAGAGGGGGCAATGGAGCTGCCGCCATTGGGACTTTAACCCCGTAGCTCCAACTTCACAAACATGAGTGATAAATTATGAATATTTTAAGACGTAAGTGACAAAACAACATTTAATTTTAACCACTATCATACAAAACATATTGTTCTTTGTTTGCTGATTATCCATTATAATATATCTCATATTATAACACTCTGCAACCTCTCTTTGTCAACACATGCACATTTAAATGTAAATTGGACTTAATGACTGTATAGCAGTGCCAAGAGCAAAAACAAAATGCTAAGTATAAAAAATAAATAATAGGAAAATAAATAAAAAAAATCCATAAAGGCAATTAAGTGAGGCACACAAGGAGGAGAGCTGATCTGGCGTTGGCACGCTACCACCAACTTAGGAGCACACGGCTGAGGAATGCAGTTGTGCACTGCAGCACACGACCGGGTATTAAAAGTCTTGAGGAAGTGGAAGTGAGTGAAAGAGATGAGGGATTGCGGGAAGAATGAGGAAGAAACACAGGAGGGGCTGAGCGGAATTGATGAGAGGAGGAAATGTGAGAGGAGAGGATAATAAGAGCGGAGGGAAGGCAGCGAGCAGACAGATTCAGGTTATGTTCACAGCGCTCATTAGCACCTGTGAGGAAGATAATGAGGAACACACATGACTCTACGTGATGTTGGAATCATGTTCCATAAAGTATGTGTCATTTGTAATCAAAGTACTTGCAGCACAGAGAAGGGCATACCCACATACTGTCTGAATGGTTCTTTTCTTCTTTGAATTTGAAATGTGGACTCGTCAGACCACGGGACACTTTTTCCACTTTGCATCAGTCCATTTTAGATGAGCTCGGGGCCCAGCGAAGCCGGCGGCGTTTTTTTTTTTTTTCGGGTGTTGTTGATAAATGGCTTTGGCTTTGCATGGTCGAGTTTTAACTTGCACTTACAGACTTACAAACTGTAGTTACTGACAGTGGCTTTCTGAAGTGTTCCTGAGCCCATGTTGGTCTATAGCTCCAGCCTATCTTGCCGATTGTATTGTACCATATGTCCCGGCAAGAAATCTGGGTTCAGAGAACTCCGGCTTATTAGTGATTCCCAGAGCCCAAAAAAAGTCTGCGGGCTATAGAGCATGCCCTCCCAGTAACAGTTAGAGATGTTACCTCAGTAGAAGCATTTAAGTCCCATCTTAAAACTCATTGGTATACTCGAGCCTTTAAATAGACCCCCTTTTTAGACCAGTTGATCTGCCGTTTCTTTTATTTTCTCCTCTGCCCCCCACTCCCTTGTGGAAGGGGGGGGGGACACAGGTCCGGTGGCCATGGATGAAGTGCTGGTTGTCCAGAGTCGGGACCCGGGGTGGACCGCTCGCCTGTGCATCAGTTGGGGACATCTCTGTGCTGCTGACCCGTCTCCACTTAAGATGGTCTCCTGCTGGCCCCACTATGGACTGGACTCTCACTATTATGTTAGATCCACTATGGACTGGACTCACACTATTATGTTAGATCCACTATGGACTGGACTCTCACTATTATGTTAGATCCACTATGGACTGGACTCTCACAATATTATGCTAGATCCACTATGGACTGGACTCTCACTATTTGGCGGCATGGCGTAGTGGGTAGAGCAACCGTGCCAGAAACCTGAGGGTTGCAGGTTCGCTCCCCGCCTCTTACCATCCAAAAAATCGCTGCCGTTGTGTCCTTGGGCGGGACACTTCACCCTTTGCCCCCGGTGCCACTCACACCGGTGAATTGAATGATGAATGATAGGTGGTGGTCGGAGGGGCCGTTGGCGCAAATTGCAGCCACGCTTCCGTCAGTCTACCCCAGGGCAGCTGTGGCTATAAAAGTAGCTTACCACCACCAGGTGTGAATGATTGATGGGTTCTACATGTAAAGCGACTTTGGATACTTAGAAAAGCGCTATATAAATCCCAGTTATTATTATTATTATTATTATTATTATTATTATGTTAGATCCACTATGGACTGGACTCTCACTATTATGCTAGATCCACTATGGACTGGACTCTCACTATTATGTTAGATCCACTATGGACTGGACTCTCACTATTATGTTAGATCCACTATGGACTGGACTCTCACTATTATATTAGATCCACTTTGGACTGGACTCTCACTATTATGTTAGATCCACTATGGACTGGACTCTCACACTATTATGTTAGATACACTATGGACTGGACTCTCACTATTATGTTAGATCCACTATGGACTGGACTCTCACAATATTATGTTAGATCCACTATGGACTGGACTCACACAATATTATGTTGGATCCACTATGGACTGGACTCTCACTATTATGTTAGATCCACTATGGACTGGACTCTCACTATTATGTTAGATCCACTATGGACTGGACTCTCACTATTATGTTAGATCCACTATGGACTGGAATCTCACTATTATGTTAGATCCACTATGGACTGGACTCTCACTATTATGCTAGATCCACTATGGACTGGACTTTCACAATATTATGCTAGATCCACTATGGACTGGACTCTCACTATTATGTTAGATCCACTATGAACTGGACTTTCAAAATATTATGCTAGATCCACTATGGACTGTACTCTCACTATTATGTTAGATCCACTATGGACTGGACTTTCACAATATTATGCTAGATCCACTATGGACTGGACTCTCACTATTATATTAGATCCACTTTGGACTGGACTCTCACTATTATGTTAGATCCACTATGGACTGGACTCTCACACTATTATGTTAGATACACTATGGACTGGACTCTCACTATTATGTTAGATCCACTATGGACTGGACTCTCACAATATTATGTTAGATCCACTATGGACTGGACTCACACAATATTATGTTGGATCCACTATGGACTGGACTCTCACTATTATGTTAGATCCACTATGGACTGGACTCTCACTATTATGTTAGATCCACTATGGACTGGACTCTCACTATTATGTTAGATCCACTATGGACTGGAATCTCACTATTATGTTAGATCCACTATGGACTGGACTCTCACTATTATGCTAGATCCACTATGGACTGGACTTTCACAATATTATGCTAGATCCACTATGGACTGGACTCTCACTATTATGTTAGATCCACTATGAACTGGACTTTCAAAATATTATGCTAGATCCACTATGGACTGTACTCTCACTATTATGTTAGATCCACTATGGACTGGACTCTCACTATTATGTTAGATCCACTATGGACTGGACTCTCACACTATTATGTTAGATCCACTATGGACTGGACTCTCACTATTATGTTAGATCCACTATGGACTGGACTCTCACTATTATGTAAGATCCACTATGGACTGGACTTTCACAATATTATGCTAGATCCACTATAGACTGGACTCTCACTATTATGCTAGATCCACTATGGACTGGACTCTCACTATTATATTAGATCCACTTTGGACTGGACTCTCACTATTATGTTAGATCCACTATGGACTGGACTCTCACACTATTATGTTAGATACACTATGGACTGGACTCTCACTATTATGTTAGATCCACTATGGACTGGACTCTCACAATATTATGTTAGATCCACTATGGACTGGACTCACACAATATTATGTTAGATCCACTATGGACTGGACTCTCACTATTATGTTAGATCCACTATGGACTGGACTCTCACTATTATGTTAGATCCACTATGGACTGGACTCTCACTATTATATTAGATCCACTATGGACTGGACTTTCACAATATTATGCTAGATCCACTATGGACTGGACTCTCACTATTATGTTAGATCCACTATCGACTGGACTCTCACTATTATGCTAGATCCACTATGGACTGGACTCTCACACTATTATGTTGGATCCACTGTGGACTGGACTCTCACTATTATGTTAGATCCACTATGGACTGGACTCTCACTATTATGTTAGATCCACGATGGACTGGACTCTCACTATTATGTTAGATCCACTATGGACTGGACTTGCACTATTATGTTAGATCCACTATGGACTGGACTCTCACTATTCTGTTAGATCCACTATGGGCTGGACTCTCATACTATTATGTTAGATCCCTGATGGACTGGACTCTCACTATTATGTTAGATCCACTATGGACTAGACTCTCACTATTATGTTAGATCCACTATGGACTGGACTCTCACTAATATATTAGATTCACTATGGACTGGACTCTCACTATTATGCTAGATCCACTATGGACTGGACTCTCACTATTATGTTAGATCCACTATGGACTGGACTCTCACTATTATGTTAGATCCACTATGGACTGGACTCTCACTATTATGTTAGATCCACTATGGACTGGACTCTCACTATTATGTTAGATCCACTATGGACTGGACTCTCAGACTATTATGTTAGATCCACTATGGACTGAACTCTCACACTATTATGTTGGATCCACTATGGACTGGACTCTCACTATTATGTTAGATCCACTATGGACTGGACTCTCACTATTATGTTAGATCCACTATGGACTGGACTCTCACACTATTATGTTAGACCCACTATGGACTGGACTCTTACTATTATGTTAGATCCACTATGGACTGGACTCTCACTATTATGTTAGATCCACTATGGACTGGACTCTCACACTATTTTGATAGATCCACTATGGACTGGACTCTCACACTATTATGTTGGATCCACTATGGACTGGACTCTCATCTGCGGTCCTCTCCAAGGTTTCTCATAGTCATTCTCATCGACGTCCCACTGGTTTGTGAGTTTTTCTTTGCCCTTATGTGGGCGCTGAACCGCGGATGTCGTTGTGGCCTGTGCAGCCCTTTGAGACACTTGTGATTTAGGGCTATATAAATAAACATTGATTGATTGATTGATTGATTAATTGATAAATGGCTTTGGCTTTGCATTGTCGAGTTTTAACTTGCACTTACAGATGTTGCCTCCAACTGTAGTTACTGACAGTGGCTTTCTGAAGTGTTCCTGAGCCCATGTGGTGATGTCCTATACACGCTGATGTCATTGGTTTTCGGCCACATTTTATAACAAGACTATTGTCAGAAAAATTGTATGTAAATTTTCAAAAAACTTTCCGTTCTGAGTTCCGAATGAACAGACAAGAGGCTGTCTTTGTTGCACCAAGCAAAGGCTTGGAAAATTCCATTGTGTACGATGGGAGGAGACGGGAGTGGGGTTATTCTATTGTCATCGAAGACCTGCTCAAGCTTAATCCACGATTAGCCCAAGCCCAAGGCATCTTTTTCTTTTTTTTTCAATGTGATCAAAAACAAGAGCTGTTTACAACCCCCCTACCCCTGTAAGAGGTGTACAGGTTGACACGTTTCTCCTCAATTGAGTCAGAATTGAATTCTGCCTCTGTTTGATTCTTTGCTTCTTGTCTTGTTTAATAGATGTCATCAGTGTTTGAACCTGACAACTATCCAACATTGCAAGTCAGAAAAGAGGAAAATCATCATAGTTTGTAAGTCACTTTAAATTTAAACAATCCTCCAAATAAAACACACCAAAAA
>NC_084577.2:25560086-25630086 GCF_033978685.3 Nerophis lumbriciformis | reverse complement strand
ACTTATTGACATTCTCTGCATGGTAAACTATTTTTTAAATTCATCTTTTCATTTCTGACGAGACAAAAAGTTGCATCATTGACCGCAATGTCGTTAACCACATCACCAAGTCCACATCCGTACGTGCAAAGAAGCACTCATTGCTATCTTGATGGATTTTCATTTCTCCACAGACAGTTTTTCCATTTCTGCGTCTTTCATTACTTATCAACTTGACACATCCACACATTGTCTTCTTTTGTTATTGCGCCCTCAGCTTCAGTCTCATCCAAGGTTCAAGGATGCCTCTGCAATCTATTTCTGCCGGAGTCTACGTCTTCATTTGTTTTTTTGTAATCTTCAGCCTCTGCTGGCCTTTCATATCCTCCTCATATTTGACACCAATTTATTTCTTTGAGCCCCTACCTGAGTCTGTGACATAGCCAACAAAAAGTGGAGCGATGAACAGAAACTCACTGTAAAACCTGCTTCCTCCACAAAGCTCAGTTCCGCTTGGTCCATTTAAATAATACCACCATTGGTCCAACGTTCAACAGTCGTTGCATCATTTCCCCTTCATGTACTCATACAAAGCCATGGACGCCATGCGTGTGCTGTTAGGATAAGGGCCCCGTCCAAAACGTATAAGAATTACCCTAGGGCAGGGGTCGGCAACCTTTACCAGTCAAAGAGCAATTTTGACCAGTTTCGCAAATTATAAAAAACAATGGGAGGTGCAAATTTTTTTTTTTAATTTTAAATTAAATAACACTGCATACAAAGTTTTATTTGTGCTTTGTGCTATGTATAAACCAGGGGTCTCAGACACGCTGCCCACACCTTTAAATGGAATTAGAAAGCTGGTGCGACACGCGGGTTTTAAATGAATGGCGCTTGTCAGCGTCATGCGTGTCGTGATGGTACAGCATATAGCACCCACTACAACCAGCGTGCTTGATCAGCCACACGTTGTATGGTGTTTCCGCTTGCTCAAGTAGGTGACAGCAAGGCATACTTGGTCAACAGCCACACAGGTTACACTGACGGTGGCGGTATAAAAAAACTATAACACTCTTACTAATAATGCGCCACACTGTGAACCCACACCAAACAAGAATGACAAACACATTTCGGGAGAACATCTGCACAGTAACACAACATAAACACAACAGGACAAATACCCAGAATCCCATGCAGCCCTAACTCTTTCGGGATACATTATACACCCCCGCTACCAAACCCCGCCCACCTCAACCGACGCACAGAGGGGGGGGGGGAGTGGTAGCAGGGGTGTATAACGTAGCCCGGAAGAGTCAAGGCTGCATGGGATTCTGGGTGTTTGTTCTGTTGTGTTTATGTTGTGTTAAGGTGCAGATGTTCTCCCGAAATGTGTTTGTCATTCTTGTTTGGTTTTGGTTCAAAGTGTGGCGCATTATTAGTAAGAGTGTTAAAGTTGTTTTATATGGTCACCGTCAGTGTAACCTGTGTGGCTGTTGACAAAGTATGCATTGTTGTCACGCACGTGTGCAAGCAGAAGATGTATATTGTATAACAAATGTTGGGCTGGCACGCTGTTAATACAGATTGTAGAGGGCGCCAAATGTTGTACCATCATGGCACGCCCTTATTATAGCTGTAAGGGTGAAAATCGGTGGATATTAATCCCGGGAGTTTTCTGCGAGAGGCACTGAAATCAGGAAGTCTCACGGGAAAATTGGGGGGTTCAGCAAGTAAGCTGCTGAGCCGCATCAGAGTGATCAAAGAGCCGCATGCGGCTCCGGAGCCGCGGGTTGCTGACCCCTGCCCTAGGGGGTTTCAATTTTTTTTTTTTTGTCATGGGCCCAGAACTCTTCAGAGTACCAATTAAAGTATGGGTAGTTAGTAGGGATGTCCGATAATATCGGACTGCCGATATTATCGGCCGATAAATGCTTTAAAATGTAATATCGGAAATTATCGGTATCGGTTTCAAAATTATCAGTATCGGTTTCAAAAAGTAAAATGTATGACTTTTTAAAACGCCGCTGTGTACACGGACGTAGGGAGAAGTACAGAGTGCCAATAAACCTTAAAGGCACTGCCTTTGCGTGCCGGCCCAGTTACATAATATCTACGGCTTTTCACACACGCAAGTGAATGCCATGCATACTTGGTCAACAGCCATACAGGTCACACTGAGGGTGGCCGTATAAACAACTTTAACACTGTGACAAATATGCGCCACACTGTGAACCCACACCAAACAAGAATGACACATTTCGGGAGAACATCCGCACCGTAACACAACATAAACACAACAGAACAAATACCCAGAACCCCTTGCAGCACTAACTCTTCCGGGACGCTACAATATACACACCCCGCTACCACCAAACCCCCCGGACATCTCTAGTACTAAGGGTGTCAAAATATATAGACTTTTGATTTAATCACAATTCGTATTTGTAACAATTCTTAATAGATTAAAATAAACAATCTATTTTTTTTGTATTTTTTTTTACATATCATTTTTTTCTGTACTAAGACCTTCCAGCGAAGTTGGCAGGTTGTGTAATTTGTACATAAAAACAAATTACAATGATTTGCAAATCATTTTCAACTTATATTCAATTGAATAGACTGCAAACACAAGATATTTGATGTTCCAACTGAGAAACTTATTTTTGTTATGCAAATAATCATTAACTTAGAACTTAATGGCAGCAACACATTGCAAAACAATTGTCACAGGGGCATTTTTACCACTGTGTTACATGGCCTTTCCTTTTAACAACACTCAGTAAACGTTTGGGAACTGAGGAGACACATTTTTGAAGCTTTTCAGGTGGATTTCTTTCCCATTCTTGCTTGATGTACAGCTTAAGTTGTTCAACAGTCCGGGGGTCTCCGTTGTGCTATTTTAGGCTTCATAATGCGCCACACATTTTCAATGGGAGACAGGTCTGGACTACAGGCAGGCCAGTCTAGTACCCGCATTATTTTACTATGGAAGCCACGCTGTTGTAACACATGGCTCGGCATTGTCTTGCTGAAATAAGCAGGGGCGTCCATGGTAACGTTGCTTGGATGGCAACATGTTGCTCTAAAACCTGTATGTACCTTTCAGCATTAATGGTGCCTTCACAGATGTGTCCCGTGAAAAAACCGTCCGGCCGGAATTCTCCAATAACCAAAGTTCCTTGGGTTAATAATGTAAACTCACTACACCGGTATGTTTTAGCGATTTCATGGCAAGTTTACTGACAGATATAAATAAGAACTTTACACTACTTTATATTAGAAATGGCAACAGCAGAAGATAGAGAAAAAGAAGAAGCTCAGCGACTACGGTGTCGACACGGACTACAAACGCAGACGCGCACGGATTTTCAGGACTTATGCAGATCTCAAATACACATCAGCAGGTACCAGAAGGAGGGAAATGTTACTTTTGCATAATATTGCGAAACAAAACGCCAGATAATATGTCTTACCTTATACACACACCATAATAATACTCCTATGTTGAAGCACAGTACAATCCATCAAGCGGTGCGGCTTCATAGCTTACCAAAGTCATACTAAAACATTTTGATAGATTTTTGAGCGCCGTGTGTAATGTTCTATATTTTTAATGGAACATATACAATTTTGGTGTTGTTTACTCGAGTCATATTGCGGTCTACACATATCTCTTATGTGTGACTGCCATCATATTGCAGTCTACACGTATCCCTTATGTGTGACTGCCATCTACTGGTCACACTTATCATTACACCATGTACCAAATAAAATATTTTTTTTTTTTTTTTTTTTTTTTTAATAAGACAATAACTGCAAGGTCGGTGCAATTATTCCGTACATAAGGCCCACTGTCGAGTTTTGAACAAATGAAATAATTTCAAGTGTGCCTTATGGTCCAAACAATACGATACTAGCAATACATGTTATTGCATTTGTAAGGGTATGCTTGCGGTACTGTTGTCATGTCTGTTGATCATGTTTTTGTTGGGCCATGTGCTGTTTGTTTTTTGGACTCTTTCTTCCTGGTTGTGCACTCTGGCTTGTTTTGTTACCATGACTACCATTAGTTCCACCTGCTTCACGTTTTCACATTTTGAGTCACGCACCTGTTTTCACTAATCATGTCACCAGTATTTTACTTGCTTGTAGTTGCCATTAACTCTGTTCACCTCTGTTACCTGATGCTACTCATGTTTTCCATAGTTCATGCTGATCTTCTCACGTCATAGTAAGTGTCTGTTGTATATTTCATGCTCATAGTTTTTGCCTTTGTGCTAGTTTTGTTTTCATAGTCAAGTTTGCATTTCTGCCCTGTGCGCGCTTTTTGTTTGTACCTTTTTATAGTTATTATTAAATCATGTATCTACCTTCACGCCAAGTTCAGTCTAGTTGTTTTGCATCCTGGGAAAGCAATCCGCGCATTTTTTTGCACCGCCATAATTCACGTATTGACGACTATTATGTATTGTCATTTCATCAGTGGTACATTTTGTCTCAAAAAAAACAAAATGGCAAGAATATCGTTTATCGGTGAACATTTCTAGGTCAATATATCGTTGAGCAAAATTTGTTATCGGCCCCTGCCTATTGGTACTGTCGGAGGCAGATATTTACATATATCCGAATTTAAGTTGTACTTCTTCCATTTCTTCTCTTGATGCTCTGTCAGTAAGTATACTGTGTGTCTTGCCCTTGAGTTCTTTGGAATGTGTTTTGACTAGCATTTTGTTTTGGCTACAGAGATGGGACGAGAGAGAGGGTGGTGGGATCGGGAAGAGAGACCATTTTGGGTGTGCGGGATATAAGGTTCTAGGGTTAGACTGGTCTCAATCAAAAATGTATATTGGCAAAGCTTTGAGAATATACAACAAAATACCTATTCTGTCTCTGGTGGTTTTTTCAACTCAGCTTTAAGTGTCGGAAAGAACTTGGGAGCGAATTGTGACTTGAATTCCCTGGGAGGAACAACTGGTCCAAAACGCAACAATTTGGGGGCTCGTCCCTGAGAGTGACGGAAGGGGCTGAAGGGGGAGGAGGTGAGGGTGGATTCAGACTTTTGGATTCAGACTCCGTACAACAGTACGTACACAAATACCAAACTCTGTACCCCATACTTGCCAACCTTGAGACCTCCAATTTCGGGAGGTGGGGGGGGGAGGGGGGGGGGTTGGGACGGGGGCGTGGTTGGGGGCGGGGTTAAGAGGGGAGGAGTATATTTACAGCTAATATTCACCAAGTCAAGTATTTCATATATATATATATATATATATATATATATATATATATATATATATATATATATATCCCCGCAACCCCGAAGGGAATAAGCGGTAGAAAATGGATGGATGGATGGATATATATATATATATATATATATATATATATATATATATATATATATATATATATATATATATATATATATATATATATATATAAATATAAATAAAAGAAATACTTGAATTTCAGTGTTCATTTATTTACACATATACACACACATAACACTCATCTACTCATTGTTGAGTTAAGGGTTGAATTGTCCATCCTTGTTCTATTCTCTGTCACTATCTTTCTAACCATGCTGAACACCCTCTCTGATGATGCATTGCTGTGTGGCACGCACAAAAGTGCTTTCATCAAATGCACTAGATGGCAGTATTGTCCTGTTTAAGAGTGTCACAACATTGCTGTTTACGGCAGACGGACTGCTTTACTGTAGACGTTCTTTATATTGTGGGAAAGCAAACTCAGGTCCGCATGGAGCTGGAGGGGGCGTGGCCTCCAGCTCCGCCTGAATTTCGGGAGATTTTCGGGAGAAATTTTGTCCCGTGAGGTTTTCGGGAGAGGCGCTGAATTTCGGGAGTCTCCCGGAAAATCCGGGAGGGTTGGCAAGTATGCTGTACCCACCTATAGCAACTAAATGTCAGCCATCAAAGGAAGCAGTATTTAATAGGGTTGTACAGTGTACCGGTACTAGTATAGTATTGCGGTACTAATGAATCATAAACTATGATTAACTATGATGTATTATATATTGATATGATATATTACTATGATAAACTATACTCTGTTTATTTTTGTTTTTTTCACGTCGTGACATTGCTGGTTTTACGAGCAGAGGAGCATGTTCGGCAGCGCACAGTCACAGAGTACTTACAAGCAGACACAGTGTGTAGACAGAAAAGGGAGAACGGACGTATTTTGGCTTAAAACGTTATAACACTGAAACACCCTCAGGAAGAGGGTCTTCAAGACATGGCTAGCTAGCTAGCTGCTAGCATCCATCCGCAGTCAACTAGATACTTCCAAATCACTAATCATTGTCTCCATGGCGACAAATAAAGTGAGTTTCTTACAAGTATCTTAAAAGTACTTTAAACTGCTCAGTTCGCAACACACTGATCTAATCTGATGTGCCCAAGCCATATACCTGGCATCTTTTCTTGTATGCTATTTCATTAATATGGGCTCAGGCTTTGAGCTGAGGCAACCTTCATTATCGAACAAAGGTGTTCATAAGTCATTATATCTCGTATTCCACAGTCTTGGGGGTGTGCCTTAAATGCACTGCCTTTAACGTCCTCTACGAGCTATCGTCAAGTCCGCTTTTCATCCCTTCTAACAACGTGCCCGCCGAGTCACGTTAAATGAGCGGCTTCTGTACGCTCACACACGTGAATGCAAAGCATACTTCATCAACAGCGATACAGTTTACACTGAGAGTTACAACTTTAACATTGTTAGAAATACACGCCACACTGTGAATCCACACCAAACAAGATCGACAAACACATTTTGGGAGAACATCCGCACAGTAACAGTCACTGCTGGGCCACAACATTAGGTACACCTGCAGACTGCAGCACGGATTTCATATTTCATTCATTCACAACTCCTCCAACACGAACATTATTGTTTTTGCACTTTTGGCTTCTTATTAAATAACTTTTTCAAATAGATTCAATCTTGCTTGTGGAAACTTGTGCGCGCTTTTTGTTTGTACCTTTTTCTTCAAAACATGGCTAGCTAGCCAGCATCCATCCGCAGGCTACTGGCTACTTCCAAATCACTAATCCTTGTCTCCATGGCGACAAATAAAGTGAGTTTCTTACAAGTATCATCCCTGCATGATGAGGAATGGCTAAACATGCTTCACTACACACTGTAGGAGGATACAATAGCTCACCGGCGTCACAATGTAAACAAACACCATGGGTGGATCCACACCTGACATCCACTGTAATGATACCAACTAAAGGAGCGTATCTAGTTGATACTACTATGACTACATCTACATTTTTTGCTACCACAAAATCTTTTTTCCATCCATCCATCCATTTTCTACCGCTTATTCCCTTTGGGGTAGCGGGGGGCGCTGGAGCCTATCTCAGCTACAATTGGGCGGAAGGCGGCGTACACCCTGGACAAGTCGCCACCTCATCGCAGGGCCAAAAAAATATTTTTTCCTTTTTTAAAAAATCATATTATGTTTATAAACTTGGGAAATACGTCCCTGGACACATGAGGACTTTGAATATGACCAATGTATGATCCTGTAACTACTCGGTATCGGTACCGATACCTACATATGTGATATCATCCAAAACTAATGTAAAGTATCCAAACAAGACAAGAATAAGTGATTATTACATTTAAACAGAAGTGTAGATAGAACATGTTGAAACAGAAAGTAAGTAGATATTAACAGTAAATGAACAAGTGGATTAATAATATTTTTTTTACAGCTTGTCCCTTATAATTGTGACATAATAATAGAATGATAAATGACACAATATGTTACTGCATAGACTAATTAGGAGTCTTTGTTTGTTTACTTAATACTAAAAGACAAGTTGTCTAGTATGTTCACTATTTTATATAAGGACAACATTGTTCTTCGATTGCAATAATGAATATATGTTTAATGTACCGTAAGATTTTTTGTTAAAATAAAGCCAATAATGCCCCTTTATTTAGAAAAGTATCAAAATACATTTTGGTACTGATATCGGCACCAGAATATCAGGACAACCCTAGTATTAAACTATGGTTTACCACTGAAACCTGTCCATCTCCATTGCTGCTGGTTTATTCCTAGAAATACAACACTGCTTTCTCATTTGCATGACACCCCTCAGCAGTAATTCACACTCAACCACATTTCCTGCAAAGTGTGCAAAAATGTGACAAGAAATAATGGAAACGGGCCAGACGGTGTAATCGGGTTTATTTTAATCATTGTTGAGAATTGCACTATTACACCGCGTGTCTTCGATATTTCTCCTGTAGCACTTAAGTTTGCAAATCAATTTTTTAATACTAAACACCTTCAATTTGATGCACGCGCTGGCTTTCGGTTAGAGCTGCAAATTGCTTGGGGGGGTGGTTTGAAATGTGCGTAATATTGTTGTTCTACACGACGCCGACAAGTGCAACACGTTTTCCAGAAAAAATCCCAACAGCGGGGAAATGTTTGCATGGAAAACCACTGGCCTTTTAAACCATACTTGCCAACCTTGAGACCTCCGATTTCGGGAGGTGGGGGGTGGGGGGCGGGGGGCGTGGTTGGGGGTGGGGCGGGGGACGTGGATGGGGGCGTGGTTAAGATATATATATATATATATATATATATATATATATATATATATATATATATAAGAAATACTTGACTTTCAATGAATTATAGCTCGATATATATATATTTTATTACACACACATATATATATATATATATATATATATATATATATATATATATATATATATATATATATATATATATATATATATATATATAAAAATAAATAAAATAAATACTTGAATTTCAGTGTTCATTTATTTACACATATACACACACATAACACTCATCTACTCATTGTTGAGTTAAGGGTTGAATTGTCCATCCTTGTTCTATTCTCTGTCACTATTTCAGAACACACACATTATACAAATATACATTATAAAATCAATAAGAAAACGGGAGCTCTAATTTGGGAGTCTGAATTAGGATCAGAAGTTCCTATATAAACATTGCGCACTCACGTCGCCTTTTTGTATTGATTACTGCAGCTGTGCACTGGATTCATTCACAAATACAAACTACAACTCACAAACACTTTAGAGTTAGGCTCCACCATCAGAATGTGTACTTAAACTTATAAAGATCACATGGATTTTATTCAGTGAGTTGATTTACCAAAACTAACCTGTTATACAGGAGGAAAAATTACACAGGACGTTTCAATTGTTCACAGACTGGTCGCGCTCATCAGAATGACAAGACACTTCCGGTCTGCAGGTGATAGCATTCAATTGGGAAGAAACGCCCTACTGCCCCCTACTGACCAATGTGAATACTGATAAATGTGTAATGACAGCTCCAAAAACGAATTCAAACCACAAAATAAAATAAATAAATCAACACAAAAATGTGACACATTATGGGTGGGTCACATATGCATGTACAGTAGATGGCAGTATTGTCCTGTTTAAAAGTGTCACAACATTGCTGTTTACGGCAGACGAACTGCTTTACGGTAGACGAAAACTTGACTGCTGTTGTGTGTTGTTACCGCGCTGGGAGGACGTTAATGAAACTGCCTAACAATAAACCCACATAAGAAACCAAGAACTCGCCCTCGATCATTAGCTGTTTATATTGTGGGAAAGCGGACGTGTGAACAGGCTGTCAACACGTCACTCAGGTCCGCATGGAGCTGGAAGGGGCGTGGCCTCCAGCTCCGCCTGAATTTCGGGAGATTTTCGGGAGAAAATTTGTCCCGGGAGGTTTTCGGGAGAGACGCTGAATTTCGGGAGTCTCCCGGAAAATCCGGGAGGGTTGGCAAGTATGTTTTAAACGCTGCTGTACAAATCAATCTAATATTTAATACTTGTACAACATTTGCATTTCTATCAAGGCTGCTTTGGGGTTGAGCGAGGGAACATATTTGTTTTCCCTCTGGTGGCATCCAGACGCTGAGGAAAAGTGGAATCGTTATGTAATGTCAACTATTTACTGACGTATAAACTGCATGTTTACGTTTTGCATCGTGCATTTGTTCATGTTGTTATTGTGCATTTCCCAATATAACTAATCATCTTCATCCCATCTGACCACTATCCTCCTTGTTTACTCCATTCTTCTTCTTGCAGACTTATCTTATTCCCTTTCTTTACTCTTTTGCTTGATATTTCCTGCCCTCCTCCCCCTTTGGATAATCCTTCCTGTCCCCCTTTCCCCGATTTCCATTTATATAAAGCTGCTTATCATACTCAGCTTTTCACCCACATTCCACTCTTCAGCATCACAATTCTGTTCATAAACCCGTACTTTATGATACTGTATCTCTTCAGAATAGAGACGGGTAGTGCATCCGGTACTTTTAAGGGTACTGACTGGATTCTGTCGGTAATAGCAGATACTAATTAGCATTAAATCAAACAATAGCATATTTTAACACCTTAGCGCAGGGGTGTCAAACTCAAATACAGAGTGGGCCAAAATGTAACCAAGGTTGAACAAATTAACCTTTTTGATAGGGACCCAAACAAGTTTTGCATTAAATATTGAACAAGCAAGGCTTATATAACTTTATAGTGACATGCAAAATCGAGTTTCAAATAGTAAATAAAGCTGCAAGCAGCGTTGGTCGGGCCCGCGTATTTGGCAGGTGCTAGTCCTAAGTGTCCCAATACTTTTGTCCAGTTTTAGTCCCAAGTGTCCCAATACTTTTGGCAAGTTTTAGTCCTAAGTGTCCCAATACTTTTGTCAAGTTGTAGTCCCAAGTGTCCCAATACTTTTGTCCAGTTTTCGGCCTAAGTGTCCCAATACTTTTGTCCAGTTTTCGGCCTAAGTGTCCCAATACTTTTGTCCGGTGGTAGTCATAAGTGTCCCAATACTTTTGTCTAGTGTACCTACCTTGTCTGCATTGTGTAGGCACGCTGGTGCTTCCTGCTTTTAAGCAGCCATCTTAAAAAAAAACAGCAACGCAGCGGGTCTTTGAAGGGTCATAAAATCAAAACCGGAGCAGGTATTAAAACGCTGTTCTGTTATTTTATACACAAGGGTTTAATCTCTCTCCTGTGTTAGTTTGAAGCCGAAACGACAAACGCGCTCAGAGGAGATAGATTTTGAAGAAAGGTGACCGTTTTTTACAAACAATTTGTTTTGAAGGGGGAATAGCAAACTTCCTGTTGATTTTTGCTGGGGGTTGTCAATTTATGAAATGTAGGCCTAAGTGAGACCTACATAAAGGTTTTTGTTTCATGTCTCTCCGACCTTCCCAGTTGGAGTTACAGGCAGTTCTGTCAGTTTTTTCATCCGAGGAGCAGTTTTTTGTGCGTTTTATTTAAAAATTGCGCTAGAGCACAATTTTGTGATTTGGGGTTAGATTTTTTATTAGATCACAATTTTTTCTGATGTGTGCGTTCAGTTTGGTGAGTTTTGAAGCATGTTAAGGGGGTCAAATTACAGCTCAAAGAGGCAAAAGTGACTGTTTTTAGTACTTTTTTGTCTTGAAGGGGGAATTGCCAACTTCCTGTTGATTTTAGCCCGAGAATGTACTATTATGAAATGTAGGTCTAAGTCAGACCTACATAGAGGTTTTTGTTTCATGTCTTTCCGACCTTCCTAGTGGGAGTTACAGGCAGTCTAGTTTTTTTTTCCTAGGGGGCGCTAGAGCGCAATTTTGAGTTTTGTGGTTCGTTTTTTTAAAAAAAAGACAATTTTTGCAGGTCCTGATGTGTGGGTCAAATATGGTGAGTTTTGAAGCATGTTAAGTGGGTCAAATTACAGTTTAATGTGGCGGCGGAAGAATAAAGAATAAAGAATAAAACCTTACAAATTCAATAGGTCCTTATGTCCCATTGCATAAGGACTCCCACAGGGAGTCCTTATGCAATGGGCCATGCGGGCCCTAATAATAATAATAATAAAAAATATCAATGGCATATCAAATGCAATTTAAATAAAAATTGAATGCCTCTTTTCTATTTGCAGCCTTCTAAGGTAAATATCAACATTAACTTTTTCCACAGGCTAATAAATTTGAAAATACCGGTAAAATAATGAATAAACCAACCATTCAGGACTTTAAACTGCTTAATCTGATGTGCCCAAGCCATATACCTGCCATCTTTTCTTGTATGCTAGTTCATCAATATGGGCTCAGGCTTTGAGCTGAGGCAACCTTCATTATCGAACGAAGGTGTTCATCAGTCATTATATCTCGTATTCCACAGTCTTGGGGGCGTGCCTTACAGGCACTGCCTTTAACGTCCTCTACTAGCTATCATCACGTCCGCTTTTCATCCCTTCTAACAACGTTAAATGAGCGGCTTCTGTACGCTCACACACGTGAATGCAAAGCATACTTCGTCAACAGCAATACAGTTTACACTGAGAGTTACAACTTTAACATTGTTAGAAACATACGCCACACTGTGAATCCACACCAAACAAGAATGACAAACACATTTCGGGAGAACATCCGCACCGTAACAGTCGCTGCTGGGCCACAACATTAGGTACACCTGCAGACTGCAGCACGGATTTCATATTTCATTCATTCACAACTCCTCCAACACAAACATTATTGTTTTTGCACTTTTGGCTTCTTATTAAATAACTTTTTCAAATAGATTCAATCTTGCTTGTGGAAACTTTAAGTGTGGGCTTTAGTTGATATAACACTCCCGTCAGGGGGTGCATTCTACGCCGGGGGTGCATTATCCGGCACAACACCTGGAACCTGACGCTACAAGGTGTGTGTATGTGTGTTTGGGGCTGGGGCGGCGGGGTTTGGAGGTAGCGGGGGTGTATATTGTAGCGTCCCGGAAGAGTTAGTGCTGCAAAGGGTTCTGGGTATTTGTTCTGTTGTGTTTATGTTGTGTTACGGTGCGGATGTTCTCCCGAAATGTGTTTGTCATTCTTGTTTGGTGTGGATTCACAGTGTGGCGTATATTTCTAACAATGTTAAAGTTGTAACTCTCGGTGTGTGTTTGTGTATTCTGTAAGGGCGTAAAAGTAAACAAACATTTCGGTTCGGTACGTACCTCGGTTTAGAGGTCACGGTTCGGTTCATTTTCGGTACAGTAAGAAAACAACAAAGTATAGATTTTTTGGTTATTTACCAAATTTGTAAACAATGGTTTATCCTTTTAACATTGGGAACACGATAATAATTCTGCCCAAAAATAGAAATAGCTGTGTGTGTGTAATGGATGTGAGCCACCACTAGGCTGATCAGTGCAACAGCAGGCAGTCATGAATGTGAAGGATAACAATAACATACATATACACACAGGGTTAATGTGGTCAACATATATAAAATAAAAACTAAGATAAGGCTCAGAATGATTTCTACATATAAAGGGCTTTTTTTGATTGATTGATTGAGACTTTTATTAGTAGATTGCACAATACAGTACATATTCCGTACAATTGACCACTAAATGGTAACACCCCAATAAGTTTTCAACTTGTTTAAGTCGGGGATCACGTTAATCAACATTAAACTGCCTCAAGTTGTTGCTCAGATTAAATAAAATGACAAAACCTTTCTTCTACATATAAAAAAGTGCAACATTTGTGTTTATGTGTTTTCTTTCTTTTTTTGTGTAAAGTACTTTAATTGCCACTTGCCTGTTTATCAAATCAAATCAACTTTATGTATAAGGCACATTTAAAATGTACCACAGGGGTAGCCAAAGTGCTGTACAATGGGCAGGTTAAAAGATGATACGAGAACCGAGCAAACACAACACAAACAGAGCACGATAAAAAATGAATAAATAAAATAAATAAAACATAAAAACAGGTTCACAGCAGGTGTATTATGGGGCGCCATAGCAGGATGGATATCACTCAGGGTTAAAAGCCATGGAATAAAAGTATGTTTTTAAGAGGGATTTAAGAACGGGAAGAGAGGAGGCCTGTCTAACACTCAGAGGTCGGTCGTTCCAGAGCTTGGGAGCAGCACGGGCGAAAGCTCTGTCACCTCTAAGCTTCAGCCTTGTGTCAGGGACCGTCAGTAGCAACTGATCGGCTGATCTTAGGGATCGGGTTTTGTCATAAAGAAATACAATCATGTGTGCTTACGGACTTTATCCCTGCAGACTGTATTGATATATATTGATATTTTATGTAGGAACCAGAAATATTAATAACAGAAAGAAACAACCCTTTTGTGTGAATGAGTGTAAATGGGGGAGGGAAGTTTTTTGGGTTGGTGCACTAATTGTAAGTGTATCTTGTGTTTTTATGTTGATTTAATCAAAAATAAAAATATATATACCTTATTTTTCGGACTATAAGTCGCAGTTTTTTTCATAGTTTGGCCGGGCTCCAGTGCGACTTATAAATGTTTTTTTCCTTCTTTATTGTGCATTTTTGGCAGGTGCGACTTATATTCCGAAAAATACGGTATATATATATATATATATATATATATATATATATATATATATATATATATATATATATATATATATATATATATATATAAATATATATATATTTATATATATATATATATATATTTATTTATTTTCTTGTGCGGCCCAATCGATCCATGGACCGGTACCGGGCCTTGGCCCGGTGGTTGGGGACCACTGGTCTAGACGAGTCGAGATAAAGGCGTGGATTAGTTTCTCAAGATCATGTTTCACTTTCCCTATTTGGTGTAATTGATAAAAGCTTTTTTGTACGACGCTGCTGATTTGTTTTTCGAATTTAAAATCTGAGTCGAACTTTACCCCCAGGTTTGTGACACAGTTGCTGAGATACGGGGTCAGAGTGCCGAGGTCAACGTTGGAAGGAGAGTGACATAACTTCTGTTTTGTCTTCATTTAGGCTCAGGGAAGTTAGCTGAAAGCCAGGCTTTGATGTCGTGCAGGCAGTCAATGAGACGTTGAACCGTGTTATTTTGTGCCATGGGAAAATAGATTTGGCAATCATCGGCATAAAAATGAAATACAATACCGTACTTCTTAAAAACAGAACCAAGGGGGAGAAGGTAAAGCGCAAATACAATTGGGGCAAGGATTGAGCCCTTGCAAATCATTTCCAACCCATATTCAGTTGAATATGCTACAAAGACAACATATTTGATGTTCAAACTGATAAACATGTTTTTTTTTTTGCAAATAATCATTAACTTTAGAATTTGATGCCAGCAACACGTGACAAAGAAGTTGGGAAAGGTGGCAATAAATACTGATAAAGTTGAGGAATGCTCATCAAACACTTATTTGGAACATCCCACAGGTGTGCAGGCTAATTGGGAACAGGTGGGTGCCATGATTGGGTATAAAAGTAGATTCCATGAAATGCTCAGTCATTCACAAACAAGGATGGGGCGAGGGTCATCACTTTGTCAACAAATGCGTGAGCAAACTGTTGAACAGTTTAAGAAAAACCTTTCTCAACCAGCTGTTGCAAGGAATTTAGGGATTTCACCATCTACGGTCCGTAATATCATCAAAGGGTTCAGAGAATCTGGAGAAATCACTGCACGTAAGCAGCTAAGCCCGTGACTTTCCATCCCTCAGGCTGTACTGCATCAACAAGCGACATCAGTGTGTAAAGGATATCACCACATGGGCTCGGGAACACTTCAGAAAACCACTGTAAAAAACTACACTTGGTCGCTACATCTGTAAGTGCAAGTTAAAACTCTCCTATGCAAGGCGAAAACCGTTTATCAACAACACCCAGAAACGCCGTCGGCTTCGCTGGGCCTGAGCTCATCTAAGATGGACTGATACAAAGTGGAAAAGTGTTCTGTGGTCTGACGAGTCCACATTTCAAATTGTTTTTTGGAAACTGTGGACGTCGTGTCCTCCGGACCAAAGAGGAAAAGAACCATCCGGATTGTTATAGGCGCAAAGTGTAAAAGCCAGCATGTGTGATGGTATGGGGGTGTATTAGTGCCCAAGACATGGGTAACTTACACATCTGTGAAGGCACCATTAATGCTGAAAGGTACATACAGGTTTTGGAGCGACATATGTTGCCATCCAAGCAACGTTACTATGGACGCCCCTGCTTATTTCAGCAAGACAATGCCAAGCCACGTGTTAGATCAACGTGGCTTCATAGTAAAAGAGTGCGGGTACTAGACTGGCCTGCCTGTAGTCCAGACCTGTCTCCCATTGAAAATGTGTGGCGCATTATGAAGCCTAAAATAGCACAACGGAGACCCCCGGACTGTTGAACAACTTAAGCTGTACATCAAGCAAGAATGGGAAAGAATTCCACCTGAAAAAATGTGTCTCCTCAGTTCCCAAACGTTTACTGAGTGTTGTTAAAAGGAAAGGCCACGTAACACAGTGGTGAACATGCCCTTTCCCAACTACTTTGCATCCATGAAATTCTAAGTTAATTATTATTTGCAAAAAGAAAATAAAGTTTATGAGTTTGAACATCAAATATGTTGTCTTTGTAGTGCATTCAACTGAATATGGGTTGAAAAGGATTTGCAAATCATTGTATTCCGTTTATATTTACATCTAACACAATTTCCCAACTCATATGGAAATGGGGTTTGTAGTAGCGGTATTTTCCAGAAGCAGTATTGCACCGTTTTCAATTCACGAGTACGGTACTTTATGGGCGGCGGTACACCGTACGACCCTAGGGCAGCATACTGACCTGTGGTGGTGTGTTTGCACAATATGGAAATGGAATCCTATTTTGGTATGAAACATGCATGGCTGGGAGGGAAACATTCACCACTATCTGCCCTCAGCAGAGCTCTCTTCTCTCAATTGTGTTTGTTTGTGTTAATCACCCAGCAGTTTTAGCCATTCCCCCTTCATCTCGGTCCTGACCTTGTCACACTGCGGTGAGGAATGTCTTGTCTTGGTTTTTTTCTGTCTTGTTTTTTTTTGGACATCTTGAATCTGTCCTTGAGGAGGGGTCACTGTCATGATCATTATTTTGTTATGTTCTGTTAGATTTTGGACTCCCATAGTTCCGGTTTTTGTGCACCCTTGTTTGTTACCATGGTTACTTTTCAAACTAAAACATGCAATTGACAAGACAGAAAAAAACCAAGACAAGACATCCCTCACCGGGGTGTGACAGACCTCAGGCATGGCTCATGTTCCTACCGCTCCAATCCGACACCCGTCTGACGTCCCCGCAGGTGAGACGGTGCCCCGGCCCTAAGGGTATTTGCGGGTTTGCACAGGCGGGTGTGCGTGCGCCTGACTCAGGCAAGCCGTCAGCGTGCAAACCGGGTAATGAATGCCTATTATAGTTTTTTTGCTAACAATTTATAGTTTTATGTTATTAACATGTTATAAACATGTTATTATCCATAACCAGCCCTGCACTTTGTTTAAACCCCCCCCAAACTTGTCCCCTTATTCCCCCCTTTTTTGCTGCAAAATTTGTCTATTACATTTTATGCTAACAATTTATAATTGCATGTTATTAACGTGTTATAAACATGTTATTATCCATAAAAAAGTGCCCGCCACACTTTGTCAAAATGTCACCAAAATTGTCCCAAACATTTGTGCTGCAAACTTGTCTGTTATAGTTTATGCTAACAATTTATAGTTTTTGTCATGACTGGGTCCTGGGGTTTAGTTTTTCTAGAAGGCAACGGAAAGTTGGCTCGGGCGAGACGGCAATGAGAGTACATAAATTTATTTTTTACACTAATAAAGGACAAAAAAAAGTACAAACGAAAAGCGCGCACAGTGGCGGAGAAACAACTTGGCTATGAAAACAAATACTTGCACAAAGGCAAAAACTATGAACAACAAAACACACTAACTGTGGCAATAATAAACAAAACTTACTTGGCATGGACAAAAAAGGAGCAGCGTGAACGATGGACATGAAAAAAGAGTCAGAAATGTGCAGAGCATAAATGTGGGGATGTCACCAGAAAGACAAACTGCAAACAATGAACTTAAATACTACAGACATGATTAACGAAAACAGGTGCGTGACTCAAAACGTGAAACAGGTGCGTGACGTGACATGTGAAAACTAATGGGTTGCTATGGTGACAAACAAGAGTGCACAATGAGTCCAAACGTGGAACAGGTGAAACTAATGGGTAATCATGGAAACAAGACAAGGGAGTGAAAAGCCAGAAACTAAAGAGTCCAATAACTAAACAAAACATGACTAAAACAAAACATGATCACACAGACATGACAGTTTTATGTTATGAACGTGTTATAAACATGTTATTATCCATAAAAAAGTCCCCGCCACACTTTGTTAAAATGTCACCAAACTTGTCCCAAAAGTTTGTGTTGAAAACTAGTCTGTTATAGTTTTTATGCTAACAGTTTATAGTTTTATGTTATTAACGTGTTATAAACATGTTATTATCCATAACCCCCCCCCATTGTGTCAAAAACCCCCTCAAACGTGTCCCCTTCCTTTGTGTTACACAATTAATTTGTCTATTTTAAGTTCTGTTTACGTTTTAGTGTTCGTTATTATTCTTAACCATCCTCAAACGTGTCCCCTTCCTTTGTGTTACATTTATGTTACACAATTATTTTGTCTATTATAAGTTGTGTTAATGTTTTTATGTAATTAATGTGTTATTATTCATAACCAGCCTCCTCATTTTGTTCACCAAACTTGTTCCAAATGTTTGTGCTGCAAAAGTTGTTTGTCTATTATAGTTTTTATGCTAACAATTTATAGTTTTATGTTAATAACGTGTTATAAACATGTTATTATCCTTAAACAGTCCCTGCAACACTTTCTCAAAATTTCACCAAACTTGTTCCAAACGTTTGTGCTGCAAAATTGTCTGTTATAGTTTTTATGTTATTAACATGTTACAGTTTTTATTTTATGAACGTGTTATTATTCATAACCAGCATCCTCATCTTGTCAAAATCCCACTAAACTTGTTCCAAATATTTGTGCTGCAAAAGTTGTTTGTCTATTGTAGTTTTTATGCTAACAATTTATAATGTTATGTTATTAACGTGTTATAAACATATTATCCATAACCAGCCCTGTACTTTGTCAAAAAAACAAAAACAAACGTGTCCCCTTCCTTTGTGTTACACAATTATTTTGTCTATTATAAGTTTTGTTAATGTTTTAACGTTTTTATGTCATGAACGTGTTATTATTCATAACCAGCCTCCTCATCTTGTCAAAATTTCACCAAACTTGTTCCACATATTTGTGCTGCAAAAGTTGTTTGTCTATTATAGTTTTTATGTTAACAATTTATAGTTGTATGTTATTAACGTGTTATAAACATGTTATTATCCATAACCAGCCCTGCACTTTGTTTAAACCCCCCCAAACTTGTCCCCCTATTCCCCCCTTTTTGCTGCAAAATTTGTCTATTACATTTGATGCTAACAATTTATAATTGCATGTTATACACATGTTATTATCCATAAAAAAGTCCCCGCCACACTTTGTCAAAATTTCACCAAACTTGTCCCAAACGTTTGTGCTGCAAAATTGTCTGTTATAGTTTTTATGCTAACAATTTATAAATGTTATGTTATTAACGTGTTATAAACACCCCCCGGACCCCCGTACCCCACCATGGGCTGCAAAATTTGTGTTTATTAGTTTTAATAGTGTTTCTAACATGTTATAAACATGGTAATAATCATAACAAGCCCCCTTCCACCTTGTCAACAACAACCCCCAATACGTGTGTATTATTTGTTTGTGCTGAAATATTTTTAGTCCAACTACCGGTATTATAGTTTTTATATCCCCCTGTGACTCTGCAACATTATTTTTCAATTCAAGTTATTTTTATTTTTTCATTTTTTATAGTGTTTATGTTATTAATGTGTTATTAACGTGTTATAAACATATTAATCATAACCATTTCCCCCAAGTTAAAATCTCACCAATCTTGACCCAAACGTTTGTGCTGCAACATTAGTCTAGTAGTTTTTAATAATGTGTTATAGTTTTTATGCTACTAACATGTTATAAACATGGTATTATTCATAACAAGCCCCCTTTCACTTTGTCAACAACACCCCAAACATGTACTATTTGTGTGTGCTGAAATATTTTTAGTCCAACTATTATAGTTTTTTATAACCCCCTGTGATTCTGCAACATTATTTTTTAATTAGTTATTTAACAAAAAAGGTTTTATAGTGTTTATGTTATTAATGTGTTATTAACGTGTTATAACCATATTATTCATAACCACCCTCCCGTACCCCACCATGGGCTGCGAAATTTTTGTTTATTAGTTTTTAATAATGTTTTATAGTTGTTATGTTACTAACATGTTATAAACATGGTAATATTCATAACAAGCCCCCTTCCACCTTGTCAACAACACCCCGCACGTGTGTATTATTTGTTTGTGCTGAAATATTTTTAGTCCAACTATTATAGTTTTTATAACCCCCTGTGACTCTGCAGCATTTTTTTTTATTAAAGTAATTAAAAAAAAAAAGTTTTATAGTGTTTATGTTATTAATGTGTTATTAACGTGTTATAAACAAATTATTCCGTTCCCCACCATGTTAAAATCTCACCAAACTTGACCCAAACGTTTGTGCTGCAACATTTTTTGTCTATTAGTTTGTAATGATGTTTTAGAGTTTTTATGTTATTAACATGTTATAAACATGGTAATATTCATAACAAGCCCCCTTCCACCTTGTCAACAACACCCCACACGTGTGTACTATTTGTTTGTGCTATGTTTGTGCTGAAATATTTTTAGTCCAACCACCGGTATTATAGTTTTTATATCCCCCTGTGACTCTGCAACATTATTTTTCAATTCAAGTTATTTTTATTTTTTCATTTTTTATAGTGTTTATGTTATTAATGTGTTATTAACGTGTTATAAACATATTAATCATAACCATTTCCTCCATGTTAAAATATCACCAAACTTGACCCAAACGTTTGTGCTGCAACATTAGTCTAGTAGTTTTTAATAATGTTTTATAGTTGTTATGTTACTAACATGTTATAAACATGGTAATATTCATAACAAGCCCCCTTTCACTTTGTCAACAACACCCCAAACATGTACTATTTGTGTGTGCTGAAATATTTTTAGTCCGACTATTATAGTTTTTTATAACCCCCTGTGATTCTGCAACATTATTTTTTTTAATTAGTTATTTAACAAAAAAGGTTTTATAGTGTTTATGTTATTAATGTGTTATTAACGTGTTATAAACATATTATTCATAACCACCCCCCCCCCCCGTACCCCATCATGGGCTACAAAATTTTTGTTTATTAGTTTCTAATAATGTTTTATAGTTTTTATGTTACTAACATGTTACAAACATGGTAATATTCATAACAAGCCCCCTTCCACCTTGTCAACAACATCCCGCGCGTGTGTATTATTTGTTTGTGCTGAAATATTTTTAGACCAACTATTATAGTTTTTATAACCCCCTGTGACTCTGCAGCATTTTTTTTATTAAAGTAATTTAAAAAAATAAGTTTTTTAGTGTTTATGTTATTAATGTGTTATTAACGTGTTATAAACATATTATTCTATTCCCCACCATGTTAAAATCTCACCAAACTTGACCCAAACGTTTGTGCTGCAACATTTTTTGTCTATTAGTTTGTAATAATGTTTTAGAGTTTTTATGTTATTAACATGTTATAAACATGGTATTATTCATAACAAGCCCCCTTTCACTTTGTCAACAACACCCCACACGTGTGTACTATTTGTTTGTGCTGAAATATTTTTAGTCCAACTACCGGTATTATAGTTTTTATATCCCCCTGTGACTCTGCAACATTATTTTTCAATTCAAGTTATTTTTATTTTTTCATTTTTTATAGTGTTTATGTTATTATTGTGTTATTAACGTGTTATAAACATATTCATCATAACCATTTCCCCCATGTTAAAATCTCACCAAACTTGACCCAAACGTTTGTGCTGCAACATTAGTCTAGTAGTTTTTAATAATGTTTGATAGTTTTTATGCTACTAACATGTTATAAACATGGTATTATTCATAACAAGCCTCCGTTCACTTTGTCAACAACACCCCAAACATGTACTATTTGTGTGTGCTGAAATATTTTTAGTCCAACTATTATAGTTTTTTATAACCCCCTGTGATTCTGCAACATTCTCTTTTAATTAGTTATTTAACAAAAAAGGTTTTGTAGTGTTTATGTTATTAATGTGTTATTAACGTGTTATAAACATATTATTCATAACCACCCTCCCGTACCCCACCATTGGCTGAAAATGTTTTGTTTATTAGTTTTTATTAATAATTTATAGTTTTTATGTTACTAACATGTTATAAACATGGTAATACTCATAACAAGCCCCCTTCCACCTTGTCAACAACACCCCACACGTGTGTATTATTTGTTTGTGCTGAAATATTTTTAGTCCAACTATTATAATTTTTACAACCCCCTGTGACTCTGCAACATTTTTTTTTATTAAAGTAATTTAAAAAAATAAGTTTTAAAGTGTTTATGTTATTAATGTGTTATTAACGTGTTATAAACATATTATTCTGTTCCCCACCATGTTAAAATCTCACCAAACTTGACCCAAACGTTTGTGCTGTAACATTTTTTGTCTATTAGTTTGTAATAATGTTTTAGAGTTTTTATGTTATTAACATGTTATAAACATGGTATTATTCATAACAAGCCCCCTTTCACTTTGTCAACAACACCCCAAACATGTACTATTTGTGTGTGCTGAAATATTTTTAGTCCAACTATTATAGTTTTTTATAACCCCCTGTGATTCTGCAACATTATTTTTGTATTAGTTATTTAAAAAAAAAGGTTTTATAGTGTTTATGTTATTAATGTGTTATTAACGTGTTATAAACATATTATTCATAACCACCCTCCCGTACCCCACCATGGGCTGCAACATTTTTGTTTATTAGTTTTTAATAATGTTTTAGAGTTTTTATGTTACTAACATGTTATAAACATGGTAATATTCATAACAAGCCCCCTTCCACCTTGTCAACAACACCCCGCACGTGTGTATTATTTGTTTGAGCTGAAATATTTTTAGTCCAACTATAATAGTTTTTCTAACCCCCTGTTACTCTGCAGCATTTTTTATTATTAAAGTAATTTAAAAAAATAAGTTTTATAGTGTTTATGTTATTAATGTGTTATTAACGTGTTATAAACATATTATTCCGTTCCCCACCATGTTAAAATCTCACCAAACTTGACCCAAACGTTTGTGCTGCAACATTTTTTGTCTATTAGTTTGTAATAATGTTTTAGAGTTTTTATGTTATTAACATAATATAAACATGGTAATATTCATAACAAGCCCCCTTTCACTTTGTCAACAACACCCCACACGTGTGTACTATTTGTTTGTGCTATGTTTGTGCTGAAATATTTTTAGTCCAACTACCGGTATTATAGTTTTTATATCCCCCTGTGACTCTGCAACATTATTTTTCAATTCAAGTTATTTTTATTTTTTTCATTTTTTATAGTGTTTATGTTATTAATGTGTTATTAACGTGTTATAAACATATTAATCATAACCATTTCCCCCATGTTAAAATCTCACCAAACTTGACCCAAACGTTTGTGCTGCAACATTAGTCTAGTAGTTTTTAATAATGTGTTATAGTTTTTATGCTACTAACATGTTATAAACATGGTATTATTCATAACAAGCCTCCTTTCACTTTGTCAACAACACCCCAAACATGTATTATTTGTGTGTGCTGATATATTTTTAGTCCAACTATTATAGTTTTTTATAACCCCCTGTGATTCTGCAACATTATTTTTTAATTAGTTATTTAACAAAAAAGGTTTTATAGTGTTTATGTTATTAATGTGTTATTAACGTGTTATAAACATATTATTCATTTGTACCCCATCATGGGCTGCAAATTTTTTTGTATATTAGTTTTTAATAATGTTTTATAGTTTTTATGTTACTAACATGTTATAAACATGGTAATATTCATAACAAGCCCCCTTCCACCTTGTCAACAACACCCCGCACGTGTGTACTATTTGTTTGTGCTGAAATATTTTTAGTCCAACCACCGGTATTATAGTTTTTATATCCCCCTGTGACTCTGCAACATTATTTTTCAATTCAAGTTATTTTTATTTTTTCATTTTTTATAGTGTTTATGTTATTAATGTGTTATTAACGTGTTATAAACATATTAATCATAACCACCCCCTGTTCCCCCATGTTAAAATCTCACCAAACTTGACCCAAACGTTTGTGCTGCAACATTAGTCTAGTAGTTTTTAATAATGTGTTATAGTTTTTATGTTACTAACATGTTATAAACATGGTATTATTCATAACAAGCCCCCTTTCACTTTGTCAACAACACCCCAAACATGTACTATTTGTGTGTGCTGAAATATTTTTAGTCCAACTATTATAGTTTTTTATAACCCCCTGTGATTCTGCAACATTCTTTTTTAATTAGTTATTTAACAAAAAAGGTTTTATAGTGTTTATGTTATTAATGTGTTATTAACGTGTTATAAACATATTATTCATAACCACCCTCCCGTACCCCACCATGGGCTGCAACATTTTTGTTTATTAGTTTTTAATAATGTTTTATAGTTTTTATGTTACTAACATGTTATAAACATGGTAATATTCATAACAAGCCCCCTTCCACCTTGTCAACAACACCCCGCGCGTGTGTATTATTTGATTGTGCTGAAATATTTTTAGTCCAACTATTATAGTTTTTATAACCCCCTGTGACTCTGCAACATTTTTTTTAATTAAAGTAATTTAAAAAAATAAGTTTTATAGTGTTTATGTTATTAATGTGTTATTAACGTGTTATAAACATATTATTCCATTCCCCACCATGTTAAAATCTCACCAAACTTGACCCAAACGTTTGTGCTGCAACATTTTTTGTCTATTAGTTTGTAATGATGTTTTAGAGTTTTTATATTATTAACATGTTATAAACATGGTATTATTCATAACAAGCCCCCTTTCACTTTGTCAACAACACCCCAAACATGTACTATTTGTGTGTTCTATGTTTGTGCTGAAATATTTTTAGTCCAACCACCGGTATTATAGTTTTTATATCCCCCTGTGACTCTGCAACATTATTTTTCAATTCAAGTTATTTTTATTTTTTCATTTTTTATAGTGTTTATGTTATTAATGTGTTATTAACGTGTTGTAAACATATTAAACATAACCATTTCCCCCATGTTAAAATATCACCAAACTTGACCCAAACGTTTGTGCTGCAACATTAGTCTAGTAGTTTTTAATAATGTTTTATAGTTTTTATGTTACTAACATGTTATAAACATGGTATTATTCATAACAAGCCTCCTTTCACTTTGTCAACAACACCCCAAACATGTACTATTTGTGTGTGCTGAAATATTTTTAGTCCAACTATTATAGTTTTTTATAACCCCCTGTGATTCTGCAACATTCTTTTTTAATTAGTTATTTAACAAAAAAGGTTTTATAGTGTTTATGTTATTAATGTGTTATTAACGTGTTATAAACATATTATTCATAACCACCCTCCCGTACCCCACCATGGGCTGCAAAATTTTTGTTTATTAGTTTTTAATAACGTTTTATAGTTGTTATGTTACTAACATGTTATAAACATGGTAATATTCATAACAAGCCCCCTTCCACCTTGTCAACAACACCCCGCACGTGTGTATTATTTGTTTGAGCTGAAATATTTTTAGTCCAACTATAATAGTTTTTCTAACCCCCTGTTACTCTGCAGCATTTTTTATTATTAAAGTAATTTAAAAAAATAAGTTTTATAGTGTTTATGTTATTAATGTGTTATTAACGTGTTATAAACATATTATTCCGTTCCCCACCATGTTAAAATCTCACCAAACTTGACCCAAACGTTTGTGCTGCAACATTTTTTGTCTATTAGTTTGTAATAATGTTTTAGAGTTTTTATGTTATTAACATAATATAAACATGGTAATATTCATAACAAGCCCCCTTTCACTTTGTCAACAACACCCCACACGTGTGTACTATTTGTTTGTGCTATGTTTGTGCTGAAATATTTTTAGTCCAACTACCGGTATTATAGTTTTTATATCCCCCTGTGACTCTGCAACATTATTTTTCAATTCAAGTTATTTTTATTTTTTTCATTTTTTATAGTGTTTATGTTATTAATGTGTTATTAACGTGTTATAAACATATTAATCATAACCATTTCCCCCATGTTAAAATCTCACCAAACTTGACCCAAACGTTTGTGCTGCAACATTAGTCTAGTAGTTTTTAATAATGTGTTATAGTTTTTATGCTACTAACATGTTATAAACATGGTATTATTCATAACAAGCCTCCTTTCACTTTGTCAACAACACCCCAAACATGTATTATTTGTGTGTGCTGATATATTTTTAGTCCAACTATTATAGTTTTTTATAACCCCCTGTGATTCTGCAACATTATTTTTTAATTAGTTATTTAACAAAAAAGGTTTTATAGTGTTTATGTTATTAATGTGTTATTAACGTGTTATAAACATATTATTCATTTGTACCCCATCATGGGCTGCAAATTTTTTTGTATATTAGTTTTTAATAATGTTTTATAGTTTTTATGTTACTAACATGTTATAAACATGGTAATATTCATAACAAGCCCCCTTCCACCTTGTCAACAACACCCCGCACGTGTGTACTATTTGTTTGTGCTGAAATATTTTTAGTCCAACCACCGGTATTATAGTTTTTATATCCCCCTGTGACTCTGCAACATTATTTTTCAATTCAAGTTATTTTTATTTTTTCATTTTTTATAGTGTTTATGTTATTAATGTGTTATTAACGTGTTATAAACATATTAATCATAACCACCCCCTGTTCCCCCATGTTAAAATCTCACCAAACTTGACCCAAACGTTTGTGCTGCAACATTAGTCTAGTAGTTTTTAATAATGTGTTATAGTTTTTATGTTACTAACATGTTATAAACATGGTATTATTCATAACAAGCCCCCTTTCACTTTGTCAACAACACCCCAAACATGTACTATTTGTGTGTGCTGAAATATTTTTAGTCCAACTATTATAGTTTTTTATAACCCCCTGTGATTCTGCAACATTCTTTTTTAATTAGTTATTTAACAAAAAAGGTTTTATAGTGTTTATGTTATTAATGTGTTATTAACGTGTTATAAACATATTATTCATAACCACCCTCCCGTACCCCACCATGGGCTGCAACATTTTTGTTTATTAGTTTTTAATAATGTTTTATAGTTTTTATGTTACTAACATGTTATAAACATGGTAATATTCATAACAAGCCCCCTTCCACCTTGTCAACAACACCCCGCGCGTGTGTATTATTTGATTGTGCTGAAATATTTTTAGTCCAACTATTATAGTTTTTATAACCCCCTGTGACTCTGCAACATTTTTTTTAATTAAAGTAATTTAAAAAAATAAGTTTTATAGTGTTTATGTTATTAATGTGTTATTAACGTGTTATAAACATATTATTCCATTCCCCACCATGTTAAAATCTCACCAAACTTGACCCAAACGTTTGTGCTGCAACATTTTTTGTCTATTAGTTTGTAATGATGTTTTAGAGTTTTTATATTATTAACATGTTATAAACATGGTATTATTCATAACAAGCCCCCTTTCACTTTGTCAACAACACCCCAAACATGTACTATTTGTGTGTTCTATGTTTGTGCTGAAATATTTTTAGTCCAACCACCGGTATTATAGTTTTTATATCCCCCTGTGACTCTGCAACATTATTTTTCAATTCAAGTTATTTTTATTTTTTCATTTTTTATAGTGTTTATGTTATTAATGTGTTATTAACGTGTTGTAAACATATTAAACATAACCATTTCCCCCATGTTAAAATATCACCAAACTTGACCCAAACGTTTGTGCTGCAACATTAGTCTAGTAGTTTTTAATAATGTTTTATAGTTTTTATGTTACTAACATGTTATAAACATGGTATTATTCATAACAAGCCTCCTTTCACTTTGTCAACAACACCCCAAACATGTACTATTTGTGTGTGCTGAAATATTTTTAGTCCAACTATTATAGTTTTTTATAACCCCCTGTGATTCTGCAACATTCTTTTTTAATTAGTTATTTAACAAAAAAGGTTTTATAGTGTTTATGTTATTAATGTGTTATTAACGTGTTATAAACATATTATTCATAACCACCCTCCCGTACCCCACCATGGGCTGCAAAATTTTTGTTTATTAGTTTTTAATAACGTTTTATAGTTGTTATGTTACTAACATGTTATAAACATGGTAATATTCATAACAAGCCCCCTTCCACCTTGTCAACAACACCCCGCACGTGTGTATTATTTGTTTGTGCTGAAATATTTTTAGTCCAACTATTATAGTTTTTATAACCCCCTGTGACTCTGCAGCATTTTTTTTTATTAAAGTAATTAAAAAAAAAAAGTTTTATAGTGTTTATGTTATTAATGTGTTATTAACGTGTTATACACATATTATTCCGTTCCCCACCATGTTAAAATCTCACCAAACTTGACCCAAACGTTTGTGCTGCAACATTTTTTGTCTATTAGTTTGTAATGATGTTTTAGAGTTTTTATTTTATTAACATGTTATAAACATGGTATTATTCATAACAAGCCCCCTTTCACTTTGTCAACAACACCCCAAACATGTACTATTTGTGTGTTCTATGTTTGTGCTGAAATATTTTTAGTCCAACCACCGGTATTATAGTTTTTACATCCCCCTGTGACTCTGCAACATTATTTTTCAATTCAAGTTATTTTTATTTTTTCATTTTTTATAGTGTTTATGTTATTAATGTGTTATTAACGTGTTGTAAACATATTAATCATAACCATTTCCCCCATGTTAAAATATCACCAAACTTGACCCAAACGTTTGTGCTGCAACATTAGTCTAGTAGTTTTTAATAATGTGTTATAGTTTTTATGCTACTAACATGTTATAAACATGGTATTATTCATAACAAGCCTCCTTTCACTTTGTCAACAACACCCCAAACATGTACTATTTGTGTGTGCTGAAATATTTTTAGTCCAACTATTATAGTTTTTTATAACCCCCTGTGATTCTGCAAAATTATTTTTTTAATTAGTTATTTAAAAAAAAAAGTTCTATAGTGTTTGTTATTAATGTGTTATTAACGTGTTATAAACATATTATTCATAACCACCCTCCCGTACCCCACCATGAGCTGCAGAATTTTTGTTTATTAGTTTTTAATAATGTTTTATAGTTTTTATGTTACTAACATGTTATAAACATGGTAATATTCATAACAAGCCCCCTTCCACCTTGTCAACAACACCCCAAACATGTACTATTTGTGTGTGCTGAAATATTTTTAGTCCAACTATTATAGTTTTTTATAACCCCCTGTGATTCTGCAACATTCTTTTTTAATTAGTTATTTAACAAAAAAGGTTTTATAGTGTTTATGTTATTAATGTGTTATTAACGTGTTATAAACATATTATTCATAACCACCCTCCCGTACCCCACCATGGGCTGCAAAATTTTTGTTTATTAGTTTTTAATAACGTTTTATAGTTGTTATGTTACTAACATGTTATAAACATGGTAATATTCATAACAAGCCCCCTTCCACCTTGTCAACAACACCCCGCACGTGTGTATTATTTGTTTGTGCTGAAATATTTTTAGTCCAACTATTATAGTTTTTATAACCCCCTGTGACTCTGCAGCATTTTTTTTTATTAAAGTAATTAAAAAAAAAAAGTTTTATAGTGTTTATGTTATTAATGTGTTATTAACGTGTTATACACATATTATTCCGTTCCCCACCATGTTAAAATCTCACCAAACTTGACCCAAACGTTTGTGCTGCAACATTAGTCTAGTAGTTTTTAATAATGTGTTATAGTTTTTATGCTACTAACATGTTATAAACATGGTATTATTCATAACAAGCCTCCTTTCACTTTGTCAACAACACCCCAAACATGTACTATTTGTGTGTGCTGAAATATTTTTAGTCCAACTATTATAGTTTTTTATAACCCCCTGTGATTCTGCAAAATTATTTTTTTAATTAGTTATTTAAAAAAAAAAGTTCTATAGTGTTTGTTATTAATGTGTTATTAACGTGTTATAAACATATTATTCATAACCACCCTCCCGTACCCCACCATGAGCTGCAGAATTTTTGTTTATTAGTTTTTAATAATGTTTTATAGTTTTTATGTTACTAACATGTTATAAACATGGTATTATTCATAACAAGCCTCCCTTTCACTTTGTCAACAACACCCCAAACATGTACTATTTGTGTGTGCTATGTTTGTGCTGAAATATTTTGAGACTATTTTAGTTTCTATGGTATTAATGTTTTATTAACGTGTTATAAACATGTTATTATTCATAACCAGCCCCCACTGCCCCCACACCGTGTCAACATCCCACCAAACTTGTACCAAATGTTTGTGCTGCAACAAGTTTTGTCTTTTTATAGTTTTGTTAATGTGTATTTGACGTGTTATTAACGTGTTATAAACATGTTATTATTCATAACCGGCCTCCCCACCTCTCCAAACTTGCCCTCTTCAATTGTACTACGTTTGTCCTGGTTTGTGCAACAAAAAAAAAAAAATGGACTAATATAGTCTTTATGTTCCATGGCTGGTAATGAATAATAACACATTAATAACGTAACACATATAAAATGCTACCTACATAAACACTGTAATAGACAAAAAACATTGCATCATTTTTAGAATAACTTAAAAACGGCACCAACTATTGCTATTTTAATATTTGCAATGATCCGAGGGGCCAAATTCACACAGGTGTGAGGTAAAGGTAGATCAAATGGGACTTTGGGACATGTACATCTGTATGCCGGCTGCGGTGTGGACAGGAGGAGATTGAAAGCGACACGAGGGGGGAGACAGCGACACAGGTGTCAGGTCAGTGAAGTGGGAACGACTCGCGCTCGTCGGTCACCATCATCGTCATGGCGACACGGAGCGCATCAAGGCTGGCCCACTCCCCTATATGCAGATCCCACGTATGCGTGAGTAAGCGCATGTAAGGCTTTTTATAATACATTTTACTGCAAACTTATTCCAAGCCCCTTCCTGCTCCGTCATTGATAAGAATATAGCAAATTTCCCCAAATATTTCCGATGCTTTTCATGGTGCGCATCGTCAAATCAAGCTGGGGGATTTTTCAAGTTTGCATTTTTAAATGTTGGCTTGTGTTCTTCTGTCGAAGGTGTATGATTGAATAAGTTCGGCTTCTTCTTACTGCTTTTCCAGCATGTCGAATTGTGAGATTTGATCCAGTGAAACAACAACAGGAAAGTAAACATGACCCCGGATGTTACTGGTAACATGTCGTTTATGTCATGTCTGTGTGATCATGTTTTGTTTTAGTCACGTTTTGTTTAGTTATTGGACTCTTTAGTTTCTGGCTTTTCACTCCCTTGTCTTGTTTCCATGATTACCCATTAGTTTCACCTGTTCCACGTTTGGACTCATTGTGCACTCTTGTTTGTCACCACAGCAACCCATTAGTTTTCACCTGTCACGTCAGGCACCTGTTTCACGTTTTGAGTCACGCACCTGTTTTCGTTAATCATGTCTGTAGTATTTAAGTTCATTGTTTTCAGTTTGTCTTGCTGGTGACATCCCACATTTATGCTCTGCACATTTCTGACACTTTTTTCATGTCCATCGTTCACACTGCTCCTTTTTGTCCCTGCCAAGTAAGTTTTGTTTATTAATGCCACAGTTAGTGTTTTTTTTGTTGTTCATAGTTTCTGCCTTTGTGCAAGTATTTGTTTTCATAGCCAAGTTGTTTCTCCGCCACTGTGTGCCCTTTTCGTTTGTACTTTTTTTGATAAGTTTAAATAAATATGTTTTCACATTCCCGTCTCGCCCGAGCCAACTTTCCGTTGCCTTCTAGAAAAACTAAACCCCAGGACCAAGTCATGACAGTTTATCAATCAGGACAACATAATACTGCACTGTAATACAAACCCCTAAAACCAGTGAAGTTGTCACGTTGTGTAAATGGTAAATAATACCAGAATACAATGATTTGCAAATCCTTTTCAACTTATATTCAATTGAATAGACTGCAAAGACAATATATTTAACGTTTGAACTGGTAAATTGTGTTATTTTTTTAGCAAATATTAGCTCATTTGGAATCTGATGTTTCGAAAAAGCTGGCACAAGCAGAAAAAAAGACTGAGATGGTTGAGGAATGCTCATCAAAGACTTATTTGGAACATCCCACAGGTGAACAGGCTAATTGGGAACAGGTGGGTGCCATGATTGGGTATGAAAGCAGCTTCCATGAAATGCTCAGGACGGGGCGAGGGTCACCACTTTGTCAACAAATGCGTGAGCAAATTGCTTAAGAACAACATTTCTCAACCAGCTATTGCATGAATTGAATATGAATTTAGGGATTTCACCATCTACGGTCCGTAACATCATCAAAAAGTTCAAATAATCTGGAGAAATCACTGCACGTAAGCGGCAAGCCCAAAAACCAACCTGACCTTTGAGCCCTCAGGCAGTACTGCATCAAAAAGCGACATCAGTGTGTAAAGGATATCACCACATGCGCTCAAGAACACTTCAGAAACCCGCTGTCAGTAACTACAGTCGGTCGCTACATCTGTAAGTGCAAGTTAACACTCTACTATGCAAAGTAAAAGCCATTTATCAACAACACCCAGAAACGCCGAGCTCATCTACGATGGACTGATGCAAAGTGGAAAAGTGTTCTGTGGTCCGACGAGTCCACATTTCAAATTGTTTTTGGAAACTTTGGACGTCGTGTCCTCCGGACCAAAGAAGAAAAGAACCATCCGGATTGTTATAGGCGCAAAGTTGAAAAGCCAGCATGTGTGATGGTATGGGGGTGTATTAGTGCCCAAGACATGGTTAACTTACACATCTGTAAGTTATTTTATATTTGCACATTAAAAAGCAAATAAGCTACTTTTAATTTTGTTAAATGTTAAAAGTTTTAAATGTTTACATTGCTACAGAATATTTTGTCATGTTGTTGTCAATGTTGACTGAGTGGCCATACTTTTTTTTTTTGTAAATAAAAGCCATGCCTTTTGAAAAAACTGGCCTACATTTATTTTTTGATCTTCATTTTAAATAAAAAAAATAATCGGTAAAAGGAAAAATAATCTATAGATTAATCAAAAAATTATCTATAGATTAACCGATTAATCGAACAAATAATCTATAGATGAATCGATAGAAAAATAATCGTTAGCTGCAGCCTTAAAGAAAACACTGGCATTTTATAAGGGCCTTTACTATCAGAGTTTGGAGATCGGAATTTGTGGAGCCCGGTTTTTAACGGTCCGTTAACGTTTTCAAATGATTATTTTGGAGAGCCCCAACATATGAAATTATCAGGACTTTTCGTGCATGTTAAGGGCCTCAAAAGGGTGTCGAAACGTATAGAAGAAATCAGTGACATTTTATTTGGGCCCTTACTATCAGAGTTTGGAGATCGGAGTTTGCGGAGCCCGGTTTTTAACGTTTCGTTGGGCTCATTTTTTCTCATTTTAAAAGGGAAAATAGCAGGACTTTTCGTGCATGTTAAGGGCCTCAAAAGGGCGTCAAAATGAATAGAAGAAAAAAAAGACATTTCAATAGGGCCCTTACTATCAGAGTTTGGAGATTGGAATTTGTGTAGCCAGGTTTTTAACGTTTCATTAACGTTTTGAAATTTTTATTTTGGAGAGCCCCGAAATATGAAATTGTCAGGACTTGTCGTGCATGTTAAAGTCCTCAAAAGGGTGTTGAAACATATACAGTAGAAGAAAACACTGACATTTTATTAGGGCCCTTACTATCAGAGTTTGGAGATAGAAATTTGTGGAGCCCAGTTTTTAACGTTTCGTTAACGTTTTGAAATTTTTATTTTGGAGAACCCCAAAATATGAAATTATCGGGACTTTTCGTGCATGTTAAGGGCCTCAAAAGGGCATCGAAACGTATAGAAGAAAACACTGAAATTTTATAAGGGCCTTTACTATCAGAGTTTCGAGATTCGATTAGTGTAGCCAGGTTTTTAACGTTTTATTAACGTTTTGAAATTTTTATTTTGGAGAGACCCAAAATATAAAATTATCAGGACTTTTCGTGCATGTTAAGGGCCTCAAAAGGGCGTCGAAACGTACAGAAGAAAACACTGACATTTTATAGGGGCCTTTACTATCAGAGTTCGGAGATCAAAATTTGTGGAGCCCAGTTTTTAACGTTTCGTTAACGTTTTGAAATTTTTATTTTGGAGAGACACAAAATATGAAATTGTCAGGACTTTTCGTGCATGTTGAGGTCCTCAAAAGGGCGTCGAAACGTACAGAAGAAAAACCTGAAATTTTATTAGGGCCCTTACTATCAGAGTTTGGAGATCGGAAATTGTGGAGCCCGGTTTTTAATGTCTCGTTAATGTTTTGAAATTGTTATTTTGGAGAGCCCCAAAATATGAAATTATCGGAACTTTTCGTGCATGTTAAGGGCCTCAAAAAGGTGTCAAAACATACAGAAGAAAAAATTGAAATTTTATTAGGGCCCTTACTATCAGAGTTTGGAGATCAGAAATTGTGGAGCCCAGGTTTTTAACGTTTCTTTAACGTTTTTAAATTTTTATTTTGGAGAGCCCCAAAATATGAAATTATTGAGACTTTTCGTGCATGTTAAGGGCCTCAAAAGGGCGTCAAAACGTATAGAAGAAAACAGTGAAATTTTATTTGGGCCCTTACTATCAGAGTTTGGAGATCGGAAATTGTGGAGCCCGATTTTTAACGTTTCATTAACATTTTGAACTTTTTATTTTGGAGAGCCCCAAAATATGACATTTTCAGGACTTTTTGTGCATGATAAGGGCCTCAAAAGGGCGTCAAATTGTATGTAAGAAAAACATCTAATTTTATCAGGGCCCTTACTATCAGAGTTTGGAGATCGGGATTTGTGGAGCCCGGTTTTTAACGTTTCTTAAACGTTTTGAAATTGTTATTTTGGAGAGCCCCAAAATATGAAATTATCGGGACATTTTGTGCATGTTAAGGGCCTCAAAAGGGCATCGAAATGTATCGAAGAAAAAACAGAAATTGGTGGAGCCCAGTTTTTTACGTTCCGTGGGGCACATTTTTTCTCATTTTAAAAATCAAATTTGAAGTTTTTATTTTAGAGAGCCCAAACATATGACAATATCGTGACTTTTCATGCATGTTAAGGGCCTCAAAAGGGCGTCGAAACGTATAGAAGAAAACACTGAAATTTTATAAGGGCCTTTACTATCAGAGTTTGGAGATCGGAATTTGTGGAGCCCGGTTTTTATTGTCTCGTTAACGTTTTTAAATTGTTATTTTGGAGAGCCCCAAAATATGAAATTTTCTGAACTTTTCGTGCATGTTAAGGGCCTCTAAAGGGCGTCGAAACGAAAAGAAGAAAAAAATCAAATTTTATTAGGGCCCTTACTATCAGAGTTTGGAGATCGGAAATTGTGGAGCCCGGTTTACAACGTTTCGTCAACGTTATGAAATTTTTAGTTTGGAGAGCCCCAAAATATGAAATTATCGGAACTTTTCGTGCATGTTAAGGGCCTCAAAAAGGTGTCAAAACATACAGAAGAAAAAACTGAAATTTTATTAGGGCCCTTACTATCAGAGTTTGGGGATCGGAATTTGTGGAGCCCGGTTTTTAACGTTTCATTAACATTTTGAACTTTTTATTTTGGAGAGCCCCAAAAATATGAAATTTTCTGAACTTTTCGTGCATGTTAAGGGCCTCAAAAGGGCGTCAAAACAAATAGAAGAAAAATATCTAATTTTATTAGGGCCCTTACTATCAGAGTTTGGAGATCATGATTTGTGGAGCCCAGTTTTTAACGTTTCATTAATGTTTTGAACTTTTTATTTTGGAGAGCCCCCAAAATATGAAATTATCGGGACTTTTCGTGCATCTTAAGGGCCTCAAAAGTGCGTTGAAACATATAGAAGAAAAACCAGACATTTCAATAGGGCCCTTATTATCAGAGTTTGGAGATCGGAATTTGTGGAGCCCGGTTTTTAACGTTTCATTAATGTTTTGAACTTTTTATTTTGGAGAGCCCCAAAAATATGAATTTTTCGGAACTTTTTGTGCATGTTAAGGGCCTCAAAAGTGTGTTGGAACATATAGAAGAAAAAACAGACATTTCAATAGGGCCCTTACTATCAGAGTTTGGAGATCGGATTTTGTGTAGCCCGGTTTTTAACGTTTCATTAACATTTTGAACTTTTTATTTTGGAGAGCCCCAAAAATATGAATTTTTCGGAACTTTTTGTGCATGTTAAGGGCCTCAAAAGTGCGTTGGAACATATAGAAGAAAAAACAGACTTTTCAATAGGGCCCTTACTATCAGAGTTTGGAGATCGGAATTTGTGGAGCCCGGTTTTTAACGTTTCATTAACGTTTTGAAATTTTTATTTTGGAGAGCCCCAAAATATGAAATTATCGGGACTTTTCGTGCATGTTAAGGGCCTCAAAAAGGGCGTCGAAACGTATAGAAGAAAACAGTGAAATTTTATTTGGGCCCTTACTATCAGAGTTTGGAGATCGGAGTTTGTGGAGCCCGGTTTTTAACGTTTCGTTGGTCTCATTTTTTCTCATTTTAAAAGGGAAAATATCAGGACTTTTCTTGCATGTTAAGGGCCTCAAAAGGGCGTCGAAACATACAGAAGAAAAACCTGAAATTTTATTAGGGCCCTTACTATCAGAGTTTGGAGATCGGAAATTGTGGAACCCGGTTTTTAATGTCTCGTTAACGTTTTGAAATTGTTATTTTGGAGAGCCCCAAAATATGAAATTATCAGGACTTTTCATGCGTGTTAAAAGCCTCAAAAGGGCGTTGAAACGTATAGAAAAAAAAACAGACATTTCAATAGGACCCTTACTATCAGTTTGGAGATCGAAATTTGTGGTGCCCGGTTTTGAACGTTTCGTTAACGTAATGAAATTGTTATTTTGGAGAGCCCCAAAATATGAAATTATCGGGACTTTTCGTGCATGTTAAGGGCCTCAAAAGTGTGTTGAAACATATAGAAGAAAAACCAGACATTTCAATAGGGCCCTTACTATCAGAGTTTAGAGATCGGAATTTGTGGAGCCCGGTTTTTAATGTTTCATTAACGTTTTGAACTTTTTATTTTGGAGAGCCCCAAAAATATGAAATTTTCGGAACTTTTTGTGCATGTTAAGGGCCTCAAAAGTGCGTTGAAACATAAAGAAGAAAAACCAGACATTTCGATAGGGCCCTTACTATCAGAGTTTGGAGATCGGAATTTGTGGAGCCCGGTTTTTAATGTCTCGTTAACGTTTTGAAATTTTTATTTTGGAGAGTCCCAAAATATGAAATTATCAGGACTTTTCATGCGTGTTAAAAGCCTCAAAAGGGCGTCGAAACGTATAGAAGAAAAAACAGACATTTCAATAGGACCCTTACTATCAGAGTTTGGAGATCGAAATTTGTGGTGCCCGGTTTTGAACGTTTCGTTAACGTAATGAAATTGTTATTTTAGAGAGCCCCAAAATATAAAATTATCAGGACTTTTCGTGCATGTTAACGGCCTCAATAGGGCGTCGAAACGTATAGAAGAAAACAGTGAAATTTTATTTGGGCCCTTACTATCAGAGTTTGGAGATCGGAATTTGTGGAGCCCGGTTTTTAATGTCTCGTTAACGTTTTGAAATTTTTATTTTGGAGAGCCCCAAAATATGAAATTTTCAGGACTTTTCGTGCATGTTAAGGGCCTCTAAAGGGCGTCGAAACGTAAAGAAAAAAAAAATCTAATTTTATTAGGGCCCTTACTATCAGAGTTTGGAGATCGGAAGTTGTGGAGCCCGGTTTTTAACGTTTCATTAACATTTTGAACTTTTTATTTTGGAGAGCCCCAAAAATATGACATTTTCGGAACTTTTCGTGCATGTTAAGGGCCTCTAAAAGGGCGTCGAAACATATAGAAGAAAACAGTGAAATTTTATTTGGGCCCTTACTATCAGAGTTTGGGGATCGGAAATTGTGGAGCCCGGTTTTTAACGTTTCGTTAACGTTTTGAAATTTTTATTTTGGAGAGCCCCAAAATATGTCATTTTTGGAACTTTTTGTGCATGTTAAGGGCTTCAAAAGGTGTCAAAACATACAGAAGAAAAAACTGAAATTTTATTAGGGCCTTTACTATCAGAGTTTGGAGATCGGAAATTGTGGAGCCCGGTTTTTAACGTTTCATTAACATTTTGAAATTTTTATTTTGGAGAACACCAAAATATGAAATTATCGGGACTTTTCGTGCATGTTAAGGGCCTCAAAAAGGGCGTCGAAACGTATAGAAGAAAAAACTGAAATTTTATGAGGGCCCTTACTATCAGAGTTTGGAGATCGGAAATTGTGGAGCCCGGTTTTTAACGTTTTGAAATTTTTATTTTGGAGAGCCCCAAAATATGAATTTATCGGGACTTTTCGTGCATGTTAAGGGCCTCAAAAGGGGGTCAAAATGTATAGAAGAAAAAACTGACATTTTATGAGGGCCCTTACTATCCGAGTTTGGAGATTGGAATTTGTGTAGCCAGGTTTTTAATGTTTCATTAACGTTTTGACATTTTTATTTTAGAGTGCCCCAAAATATGAAATTGTCAGGACTTTTCGTGCATGTTAAGGTCCTCAAAAGGGCGTCGAAACGTATAGAAGAAAACAGTGACATTTTATTTGGGCCCTTACTATCAGAGTTTGGAGATCGGAATTTGGGGAGCCCGGTTTTTAACGTTTCATTAACATTTTGAACTTTTTATTTTGGAGAGCCCCAAAAATATGAAACTTTCGGAACTTTTTGTGCATGTTAAGGGCCTCAAAAGGGCGTCGAAACGTATAGAAGAAAACAGTGAAATTTTATTTGGGCCCTTACTATCAGAGTTTGGAGATCGGAATTTGTGGAGCCCGGTTTTTAACGTTGCATTAACGTTTTGACATTTTTATTTTGGAGAGCCCCAAAATATGAAATTTTCGGGACTTTTCGTGCATGTTAAGGGCCTCAAAAGGGCGTCGAAACGTATAGAAGAAAACAGCGAAATTTTATTTGGGCCCTTACTATCAGAGTTTGGAGATCGGAATTTGTGGAGCCCGGTTTTTTACATTTCGTTAACTTTTTCAAATTTTTATTTTGGAGAGCCCCAAAATATGACATTTTCAGGACTTTTCGTGCATGTTAAGGGCCTTAAAAAAGGCGTCGAAACGTATAGAAGAAAAAACAAACATTTCAATAGGACCCTTACTACAGAGTTTGGAGATCTGAATTGGTGGAGCCCAGTTTTTTACGTTCCTTTGGGTTAGTTTTTTCTCATTTTAAAAGGGAGCCAAGTTTGAAGTTTTAATTTTAGAGAGTCCCAAAATATGAAAATATTAGGGGCCTCAAAAGGGCGTCGAAACGTATAAAAGAAAAAAACGGAAATTTTATTAGGGCCCTTACTATCAGAGTTTTGGAGATCGGAATTTGTGGAGCCCGGTTTTTATCATTGCATTAACGTTTTGAATTTTTTATTTTGGAGAGCCCCAAAATATGAAATTATCAGGACTTTTCGTGCATGTTAAGGGCCTCAAAAAGGGCGTCAAAACGTATAGAAGAAAAAATAGACATTTCAATAGGACCCTTACTTTTAGAGTTTGGAGATCGGAATTTGTGGAGACCGGTTTTTAACGTTTCGTTAACGTTTTCAAATGTTTATTTTGGAGAGCCCCAACATATGAAATTATCAGGACTTTTCGTGCATGTTAAGGGCCTCAAAAAGGGCGTCGAAACGTATAGAAGAAAACAGTGAAATTTTATTTGGGCCTTTACTATCAGAGTTTGGAGATCGGAATTTGTGGAGCCCGGTTTTTAATGTCTCGTTAACGTTTTGAAATTATTATTTTGGAGATCCCCAAAATATGAAATTATCGGGTCTTTTCGTGCATGTTAAGGGCCTCAAAAAGGTGTTGAAACGTATAGAAGAAAACACTGAAATTTTATAAGGTCCTTTACTATCAGAGTTTGGAGATCGAAATTTGTGGAGCCCAGTTTTTAACAAAGAAAAAACTAAAATTTTATTTGGGCCCTTACTATCCGAGTTTGGAGATTGAAATTTGTGTAGCCAGGTTTTTAATGTTTTATTAACGTTTTGACATTTTTATTTTGGAGAGCCCCAAAATATGAAATTGTCAGGACTTTTCGTGCATGTTAAGGGCCTCTAAAGGGCGTCGAAACGTAAAGAAGAAAAAAAATCTAATTTTATTAGGGCCCTTACTATCAGAGTTTGGAGATCGTAATTTGTGGAGCCCGGTTTACAACGTTTTGTCAACGTTATGACATTTTTAGTTTGGAGAGCCCCAAAATATGAAATTATCGGAACTTTTCGTGCATGTTAAGGGCCTCAAAAAGGTGTCAAAACATACAGAAGAAAAAATTGAAATTTTATTAGGGCCCTTACTATCAGAGTTTGGAGATCGGAATTTGGGGAGCCCGGTTTTTAACGTTTCATTAACATTTTGAACTTTTTATTGTGGAGAGCCCCAAAAATATGAAATTTTCTGAACTTTTCGTGCATGTTAAGGGCCTCAAAAGGGCGTCAAAACGTATAGAAGAAAAATATCTAATTTTATTAGGGCCCTTACTATCAGAGTTTGGAGATCGAAATTTGTGGAGCCCGGTTTTTAACGTTTCATTAACGTTTTGAACTTTTTATTTTGGAGAGCCCCAAAAATATGAAATTTTCTGAACTTTTTGTGCATGTTAAGGGCCTCAAAAGTGTGTTGAAACATATAGAAAAAAAACCAGACATTTCAATAGGGCCCTTACTATCAGAGTTTGGAGATCGGATTTTGTGTAGCCCGGTTTTTAACGTTTCATTAACATTTTGAACTTTTTATTTTGGAGACCCCCAAAAATATGAAATTTTCGGAACTTTTCGTGCATGTTAAGGGCCTCAAAAGTGCGTTGAAACATATCGAAGAAAAACCAGACATTTCAATAAGGCCCTTACTATCAGAGTTTGGAGATCGGAAATTGTGGAGCCCGGTTTTTAACGTTTCATTAACGTTTTGAAATTTTTATTTTGGAGAGCCACAAAATATGACATTTTCGGAACTTTTTGTGCATGTTAAGGGCCTTAAAAAGGGCGTTGAAACATATAGAAGAAAAACCAGACATTTCAATAGGGCCCTTACTATCAGAGTTTGGAGATCGGAATTTGTGGAGCCCGGTTTTTAATGTTTCATTAACGTTTTGAACTTTTTATTTTGGAGAGCCCCAAAAATATGACATTTTCGGAACTTTTTGTGCATGTTAAGGGCCTCAAAAGTGCGTTGAAACATAAAGAAGAAAAACCAGACATTTCAATAGGGCCCTTACTATCAGAGTTTGGAGATCGGAATTTGTGGAGCCCGGTTTTTAATGTTTCATTAACGTTTTGAACTTTTTATTTTGGAGAGCCCCAAAAATATGACATTTTCGGAACTTTTTGTGCATGTTAAGGGCCTCAAAAGTGCATTGAAACATAAAGAAGAAAAACCAGACATTTCAATAGGGCCCTTACTATCAGAGTTTGGAGATCGGAATTTGTGGAGCCCGGTTTTTAATGTTTCATTAATGTTTTGAACTTTTTATTTTGGAGAGCCCCAAAAATATGAAATTTTCGGAACTTTTTGTGCATGTTAAGGGCCTCAAAAGTGCGTTGGAACATATAGAAGAAAAAACAGACATTTCAATAGGGCCCTTACTATCAGAGTTTGGAGATCGGAATTTGTGGAGCCCGGTTTTTAACGTTTCATTAACGTTTAGAATTTTTTATTTTGGAGAGCCCCAAAATATGAAATTATCAGGACTTTTCGTGCATGTTAAGGGCCTTAAAAAGGGCGTCGAAACGTATAGAAGAAAAAACAGACATTTCAATAGGGCCCTTACTATCAGAGTTTGGAGATCGGAATTCGTTGAGCCCGGTTTTTAACGTTTTGTTAACGTTTTCAAATGTTTATTTTGGAGAGCCCCAGCATATGAAATTATCAGGACTTTTCGTGCATGTTAAGGTTCTCAAAAAGGGCGTCGAAACGTATAGAAGAAAACAGTGAAATTTTATTTGGGCCTATACTATCAGAGTTTGGAGATCGGAATTTGTGGAGCCCAGTTTTTAATGTCTCGTTAACGTTTTGAAATTATTATTTTGGAGATCCCCAAAATATGAAATTATCGGGTCTTTTCGTGCATGTTAAGGGCCTCAAAAAGGTGTTGAAACGTATAGAAGAAAACACTTAAATTTTATAAGGTCCTTTACTATCAGAGTTTGGGGATCGAAATTTGTGGAGCCCAGTTTTTAACAAAGAAAAAACTAAAATTTTATTTGGGCCCTTACTATCCGAGTTTGGAGATTGAAATTTGTGTAGCCAGGTTTTTAATGTTTTATTAACGTTTTGACATTTTTATTTTGGAGAGCCCCAAAATATGAAATTGTCAGGACTTTTCGTGCATGTTAAGGGCCTCTAAAGGGCGTCGAAACGTAAAGAAGAAAAAAATCTAATTTTATTAGGGCCCTTACTATCAGAGTTTGGAGATCGTAATTTGTGGAGCCCGGTTTACAACGTTTTGTCAACGTTATGACATTTTTAGTTTGGAGAGCCCCAAAATATGAAATTATCGGAACTTTTCGTGCATGTTAAGGGCCTCAAAAAGGTGTCAAAATATACAGAAGAAAAAACTGAAATTTTATTAGGGCCCTTACTATCAGAGTTTGGAGATCGGAAATAGTGGAGCCCGGTTTTTAACGTTTCATTAACGTTTTCAAATGTATATTTTGGAGAGCTTCAAAATATGAAATTATCGGGACTTTTCGTGCATGTTAAGGGCCTCAAAAGGGCGTCGAAACGTATAGAAGAAAACAGTGAAATTTTATTTGGGCCCTTACTATCAGAGTTTGGAGATCGGAAATTGTGGAGCCCGGTTTTTTACATTTCGTTAACTTTTTGAAATGTTTATTTTGAAGAGCCCCACATATGACATTTTCAGAACTTTACGTGCATGTTAAGGGCCTCAAAAGGCTGTCGAAACGTATAGAAGAAAAACCTGAAATTTTATTAGGGCCCTTACTATCAGAGTTTGGAGATCGGAAATTGTGGAGCCCGGTTTTTAATGTATCGTTAACGTTTTGAAATTGTTATTTTGGAGAGCCCCAAAATATGAAATTATCGGGACTTTTCGTGCATGTTAAGGGCCTCAAAAGGGCGTCGAAACGTACAGAAGAAAAACCTGAAATTTTATTAGGGCCCTTACTATCAGAGTTTGGAGACCGGAATTTGGGTAGCCTGGTTTTTAACGTTTCATTAACATTTTGAACTTTTTATTTTGGAGAGCCCCAAAAATATGACATTTTCGGAACTTTTCGTGCATGTTAAGGGCCTCAAAAGTGCGTTGAAACATATAGAAGAAAAAAATCAAATTTTATTCGGGCCCTTACTATCAGAGTTTGGAGATCGGAGTTCGCGGAGCCCGGTTTTTAACGTTTCGTTGGGCTAATTTTTTCTCATTTTAAAAGGGAAAATAGCAGGACTTTTCGTGCATGTTAAGGGCCTCAAAAGGGCATCGAAACATACATAAGAAAAAACTGAAATTTTATGAGGGCCCTTACTATCAGAGTTTGGAGATCGGAATTTGTGGAGCCCGGTTTTTAACGTTTTATTAACGTTTTCAAATGTTTATTTTGGAGAGCCCCAACATATAAAATTATCAGGACTTTTCGTGCATGTTAACGGCCTCAAAAGGGCGTCGAAACGTATAGAAGAAAACAGTGACATTTTATTTGGGCCCTTACTATCAGAGTTTGGAGATCGGAATTTGTGGAGCCCGGTTTTTAATGTTTCATTAACGTTTTGAACTTTTTATTTTGGAGAGACCCAAAATATGAAAATATCAGGACTTTTCGTGCATGTTAAGGGCCTCAAAAGGGCGTCAAAATGTATAGAAGAAAAAACAGACATTTCAATAGGGCCCTTACTATCAGAGTTTGGAGATCGGAATTTGTGTAGCCAGGTTTTTAACGTTTCATTAACATTTTGAACTTTTTATTTTGGAGACCCCCAAAATTATGAAATTTTTGCAACTTTTTGTGCATGTTAAGGGCCTCAAAAGTGCGTTGGAACATATAGAAGAAAAACCAGACATTTCAATAGGGCCCTTACTATCAGAGTTTGGAGATCGGAATTTGTGGAGCCCGGTTTTTAACGTTTCATTAACGTTTTGAACTTTTTATTTTGGAGAGCCCCAAAAATATGACATTTTCGGAACTTTTCGTGCATGTTAAGGGCCTCAAAAAGGGCGTCGAAATGTATAGAAGAAAAAAAATCTAATTTTATTAGGGCCCTTACTATCAGAGTTTGGAGATCGGAAATTGTGGAGCCCGGTTTTTAACGTTTCGTTGGTCTCATTTTTTCTAATTTTAAAAGTGAAAATATCAGGACTTTTCGTGCATGTTAAGGGCCTCAAAAGGGCGTCGAAACGTATGGAAGAAAACACTGAAATTTTATAAGGGCCTTTACTATCAGAGTTTGGAGATCGGAATTTGTGGAGCCCAGTTTTTTATGTCTCGTTAACGTTTTGAAATTGTTATTTTGGAGATCCCCAAAATATGAAATTATCGGGTCTTTTCATGCATGTTAAGGGCCTCAAAAGGGCATCGAAATGTATAGAAGAAAACACGAAAATGTTATAAGGGCCTTTATTATCAGAGTTTGGAGATCGGAATTTGTGGAGCCCGGTTTTTAATGTCTCGTTAACGTTTTTAAATTGTTATTTTGGAGAGCCCCAAATTATGACATTTTCTGAACTTTTCGTGCATGTTAAGGCTCTCTAAAGGGAGTCGAAACGTATAGAAGAAAAAACTGAAATTTTATGAGGGCCCTTACTATCCGAGTTTGGAGATTGGAATTTGTGTAGCCAGGTTTTTAATGTTTCATTAACGTTTTGAACTTTTTATTTTGGAGAGCCCCAAAAATATGAAATTTTCGGAACTTTTCGTGCATGTTAAGGGCCTCAAAAGTGCGTTGAAACATATCGAAGAAAAACCAGACATTTCAATAAGGCCCTTACTATCAGAGTTTGGAGATCGGAAATTGTGGAGCCCGGTTTTTAACGTTTCATTAACATTTTGAACTTTTTATTTTGGAGACCCCCAAAAATATGACATTTTCGGAACTTTTTGTGCATGTTAAGACCTCAAAAGTGTGTTGAAACGTATAGAAGAAAAACCAGACATTTCAATAGGGCCCTTACTATCAGAGTTTGGAGATCGGATTTTGTGTAGCCCGGTTTTTAACGTTTCATTAACATTTTGAACTTTTTATTTTGGAGACCCCCAAAAATATGAAATTTTCGGAACTTTTCGTGCATGTTAAGGGCCTCAAAAGTGCGTTGAAACATATCGAAGAAAAACCAGACATTTCAATAAGGCCCTTACTATCAGAGTTTGGAGATCGGAAATTGTGGAGCCCGGTTTTTAACGTTTCATTAACATTTTGAACTTTTTATTTTGGAGAGCCCCAAAAATATGAAACTTTCGGAACTTTTTGTGCATGTTAAGACCTCAAAAGTGTGTTGAAACGTATAGAAGAAAAACCAGACATTTCAATAGGGCCCTTACTATCAGAGTTTGGAGATCGGAATTTGGGGAGCCCGGTTTTTAACGTTTCATTAACATTTTGAAATTTTTATTCTGGAGAGCCCCAAAATATGAAATTATCGGGACTTTTCGTGCATGTTAAGGGACCTCAAAAGGGCGTCGAAACGTATAGAAGAAAACACTGAAATTTTATAAGGGCCTTTACTATCAGAGTTTGGAGATTTGAATTTGTGTAGCCAGGTTTTTAACGTTTCATTAACGTTTTCAAATGTATATTTTGGAGAGCCCCAAAATATGAAATTATCGGGACTTTTCGTGCATGTTAAGGGCCTCAAAAAGGGCGTCGAAACATATAGAAGAAAAACCAGACATTTCAATAGGGCCCTTACTATCAGAGTTTGGAGATCGGAAATTGTGGAGCCCGGTTTTTAACGTTTCATTAACATTTTGAACTTTTTATTTTGGAGAGCCCCAAAATTATGAAATTTTTGCAACTTTTTGTGCATGTTAAGGGCCTCAAAAGTGCGTTGGAACATATAGAAGAAAAACCAGACATTTCAATAGGGCCCTTACTATCAGAGTTTGGAGATCGGAATTTGTGGAGCCCGGTTTTTAACGTTTCATTAACGTTTTGAACTTTTTATTTTGGAGAGCCCCAAAAATATGACATTTTCGGAACTTTTCGTGCATGTTAAGGGCCTCAAAAAGGGCGTCGAAATGTATAGAAGAAAAAAAATCTAATTTTATTAGGGCCCTTACTATCAGAGTTTGGAGATCGGAAATTGTGGAGCCCGGTTTTTAACGTTTCGTTGGTCTCATTTTTTCTAATTTTAAAAGTGAAAATATCAGGACTTTTCGTGCATGTTAAGGGCCTCAAAAGGGCGTCGAAACGTATGGAAGAAAACACTGAAATTTTATAAGGGCCTTTACTATCAGAGTTTGGAGATCGGAAATTGTGGAGCCCGGTTTTTAATGTCTCGTTAACATTTTGAAATTGTTTTTTTGGAGAGCCCCAAAATATGAAATTTTCAGGACTTTCCGTGCATGTTAAGGGCCTCTAAAGGGCGTCGAAACGTAAAGAAGAAAAAAATCTAATTTTATTAGGGCCCTTACTATCAGAGTTTGGAGATCGGAATTTGTGGAGCCCGGTTTTTAACGTTTCATTAACATTTTGAACTTTTTATTTTGGAGAGCCCCAAAAATATGACATTTTCGTAACTTTTCGTGCATGTTAATGGCCTCAAAAGTGCGTTGAAACATATAGAAGAAAAACCAGACATTTCAATAAGGCCCTTACTATCAGAGTTTGGAGGTAGAGAAGGAAATGCTCAACGAGGCCGTGAGTTAGACCCAGGAAGAGCCACATTTGTTCCCTGCTAAGATACTGTCACTGAAGCATTGTAAGAAAACACTTTATTTCGCCAGAGTGACTCTCCAATGGCGGGGGCTGACAGCAATTAAACGGCATTAAAGCAGCAGCCGTCGGATCTCCGTCAGGGCACACAAAGGCCAGCGTGGCCGTGTTAGGGAGCGGCTGCAAGGCCAGGTTGACTGTCAGCGGGTGAGCGCATGGTACACTAATTAAGACGCCCGGGTCTTCGGGGGGCCACGACTTCTCAGTTTGTTCGCATGCTTGGGTTATTAGGCTAATTAGAATATTACTCACCTGCTTCAGAACGGAGGTCTGCCGGGGTTTATTTAATCCAATAGGAAACATCCATTGTCCGTCTCAAATCCTTCTTCATGTTGAAGAGTCAAATCAAGAAGTTTGAATTGTGCGGGTCAAAGTTAGAATCCACCTGTTCTTTGTGATTATACAGTTTATAGTGAATAAGTGTTGACTTTGCACCTTTACCCAGAATCCACCTGTGCTGAGCATTTGTAGATCCAAGTCTGTTCCTTCCCATCCTTCTCCGTGGTCCGGTCGAGAATGTGTTCCTTTGAGCGTCGCATCCGTTTTGCATCAAGAGCACCATCCGTATGGTTTCTCACTGTCTTTCAAAAAAAAACATCCATCACGGCCCGCGGAATCGACCGTTTGGCCGAGAAAAAAAAAAAAAAAAAAAGCAGGATTTAATGAGTGTTAAACGGGGTTCCATTAAAAGTGATTAAGATGATTCCGCTGACAGCTGGGTCCTGCAGGAACCGGCCAATCACCGTCGCCGAGTAATCCCATCCAGGAACGGAGAAGCGTGATAAGTCGACGAGCGGGAACCAGACGGAGACAAAATGACGGGTGGAGAAAAGAAGATAAAACAGTAGAAAGGGCGTCTTCTTCGTCCTCGTTTTTTTTCGCGTGGCGCCTTGCGCTGTTGATGTCCGCACTCCCGCTTTCAGGAAACCTCACGGTCCTGGACAGGGCAGAAGAAAAAAAAACACATTTGAACGTTTCGAGTGAGGACTCGCCAGGGGAGGACGGGAATCGATTGGGGGGAAAAAAAAAAAAGGCCAAAGTATGGGGGTTCAAACAGACCTGGACGGGTTTGGACATTTCTGATCGAAGGTCAGCGTTTAGGATGAAGGAATTCAGGCGCCGTTTTTATTTCGGCTGTCAAAGTGCGATTAATCTCGAAACAATATCGCCTAAATCATGTAAAGGTCAGAAAATCACTAATATTAGTTACTTGTTAAATTACCAACAAAGTAATTTAATTACTGACGGAATTGCTCTTTAATAAATGTAGTTGATTACCAGGGAAAGTAAATAATGCGTTACTTAAAAATAAAAATAATAAAAATAAAAATTCAAATATCTGGCATATGCTGAGCGACGTTATCGAGGGTTTCAGCTGAGTTTTTGTTAGCTTTAGCTTAATAAAGAGTTTGAATGTCATGTCGTATCTTTTTGTCAACAAACGGTGTATTGTTTGGATGGCAAGTTTGTCACTTCAATCATTGATTTGTTAAGTTAAGCTAAAGTTAAAGTACCAATGATTGTCACACACACATTAGGTGTGGTGAAATTTGTCTTCTGCATTTGACCCATTCCCTTGTTCACCCCCTGGGAGGTGAGGGGAGCAGTGAGCAGCAGCGGTGATTTGGTGATTCAACCCCCAATCTCAACCCTTGATGCTGAGTGCCAAGCAGGGAGGTAATGGCTCACATTTTTATAGTCTTTGGTATGACTTTGGTATATTATTCCAATTATGTACGTGTTTTTTTCTTCTGTGTCACAGTATGATGTTAATAATAATAATAATAATAATAATAATAGATTTTATTTGTAAAAAGCACTTTACATTGAGTAAACAACCTCAAAGTGCTACAGTGTATTAAAACACATTTTTTTTTAAAGATTATAAAAAATAAAAATAGAATAAAAATTAGAACAGCCTAATAGCTAGAACTAGTATGCATATATCTAAAAAAAAAAAGGCTTTTTTTAAAAAAAAAAAAAGAAGGGTTTTTAAGCCTTTTTTAAAAGCATTCACAGTCTGTGGTGCCCTCAGGTGGTCAGGGAGAGCGTTCCACAGACTGGGAGCGGCGGAGCAGAAAGCCCGGTCTCCCATTGTTCGTAGCTTTGTCCTCGGAGGTTGGAGGAGGTTAGCCTCATGTTGCCTCTTCCTGTTTGATATCAAGTTCATTTTAATCCATTACTTTTAAAAAGTAATTAATAATAGTTAATTATTAATTGACCAAAAAAAGGAATTGAATTACTAACAAAATTTCTCTTTAATAAATGGAATTGATTACCAGGGAAAGTAAATAATACGTTACTTAAAAAAATTAAATATCTGGCATATGCCTAGCGACGTTATCAAGGGTTTCAACTGAGTTGTTTTTTGTTAGCTTTAGCAGTTAGCAGCGGCATTTTGTCGGCTCTGACCCCAGCTCTTTTGAATCGTTTCCCCGGATTGTGTTACCTCTGCTTAATAAAGAGTTTGAATGTCATGTCGTATCTTTTCGTCAACAAACGGTGTATTGTTTGGATGGCAAGTTTGTCACTTCAATCATTGATTTGTTGTCCATTATTCCAATTATGTACGTGTTGTTTTCGTCTGGGTCACAGTATGATGTTAATAATAATAATAATAATAATAATAATAATAATAATAGATTTTATTTGTAAAAAGCAATTTACATTGAGTAATCAACCTCAAAGTGCTACAGGGTATTAAAAAAAATAAAAATAAAAAGATAATTAAAATAAAAAAATAAATAAAAAATAGAACAACCTAATAGCTAGAACTAGTATGCATATATATAAAAATAAAAAAAGGCTTTTTTTAAAAGAAGGGTTTTTAAGCCTTTTTTAAAAGCATCCACAGTCTGTGGTGCCCTCAGGTGGTCAGGGAGAGCGTTCCACAGACTGGGAGCGGCGGAGCAGAAAGCCCGGTCTCCCATTGTTCGTAGCTTTGTCCTCGGAGGTTGGAGGAGGTTAGCCTGTCCGGAGCGGACATGTTGCCTCTTCCTGTTCGATATCAAGTTAATTTTAGTCCATTACTTTTAAAAAGTAATTAATAATAGTTAATTATTAATTGACCAAAAAAGGAATTGAATTACTGACAAAATTGCTCTTTAATAAATGGAATTGATTACCAGGGAAAGTAAATAATACGTTATTTAAAAAAAAAAAAAAAAAAAAAAAAAAAAAATATCTGCCATGTGCCTAGCGACGTTATCAAGGGTTTCAACTGAGTTGGTTTTTGTTAGCTTTAGCAGTTAGCAGCGGCATTTTAACGGCTCTGATGCCAGCTCTTTTGAATCGTTTCCCCGGATTGTGTTACCTCTGCTTAATAAAGAGTTTGAATGTCATGTCGTATCTTTTTGTCAACAAACGGTGTATTGTTTGGATGGCAAGTTTGTCACTTCAATCATTGATTTGTTGTTCATTATTCCAATTATGTACATGTTGTTTTCTTCTGTGTCACAGTACGATGTTAATAATAATAATAATGTATTTTATTTGTAAAAAGCACTTTACATTGAGTGAACAACCTCAAAGTGCGACAGTGTATTAAAACAAATAAAAATAAAAAGGTAATAAAAATAAATAAAAAACAAAAAACTAGAACAGCCTAACAGCTAGAACTAGTATGCATATATCTAAAAAAAAAAGGCTTTTTTTTTTTTAAAACGAAGGGTTTTTAAGCCCTTTTTAAAAGCATCCACAGTCTGTGGTGCCCTCAGGTGGTCAGGGAGAGCGTTCCACAGACTGGGAGCGGAAGTTGGAGGACGTTAGCCTGTCCGGAGCGGACATGTTGCCTCTTCCTGTTTGATATCAAGTTCATTTTAGTCCATTACTTTTAAAAAGTAATTAATAATAGTTAAATGTTAATTGACCAAAAAAGGATATGAATTACTAAAAAAAATACTCTTTAATAAATGGAATTGATTACCAGGAAAAGTAAATAATACATTACTTAAAAAAAAAATGTTTTAAATAAAAAAAACTTGCATATGCAGTTGAAACGTTTCATATAGTGCTTTTAGAAGGCGGAGCCTGTTGCCTAGTGACGTTATCGAGGGTTTCAACGGAGTTGTTTTTGTTAGCTTTAGCAGTTAGCAGCCAAACAAAGCCTTCTAATTAGTCTGCTGACACATGCAGTAACATATTGTGTCATTTCTCATTCTATTATTTTGTCAAAATTATGAAGGGACAAGCGGTAGAAAATTTACTAGTCATGCCTGATGATAAAAAAAACAGGTACTTTTCAGAGGCGGTATAGTACCGATTATGATTCATTAGTATCGCGGTACTTTACTAGTCATGCCTGATGATAAAAAAAACTGGTACTTTTCAGAGGCGGTATAGTACCGATTATGATTCATTAGTATCGCGGTACTTTACTAGTCATGCCTGATAATAAAAAAAAACAGGTACTTTTCAGAGGCGGTATAGTACCGATTATGATTCGTTAGTATCGCGGTACTTTACTAGTCATGCTTGATAATAAAAAAAACAGGTACTTTTCAGAGGCGGTATAGTACCGATTATGATTCGTTAGTATCGCGGTACTTTACTAGTCATGCCTGATGATAAAAAAACACAGGTACTTTTCAGAGGCGGTATAGTACCGATTATGATTCGTTAGTATCGCGGTACTTTACTAGTCATGCCTGATAATAAAAAAAAAAACAGGTACTTTTCAGAGGCGGTATAGTCCCGATTATGATTTATTAGTATCGCAGTACTTTACTAGTCATGCCTGATATTAAAAAAACAGGTACTTTTCAGAGGCGGTATAGTACCGATTATGATTCATTAGTATCGCGGTACTTTACTAGTCATGCCTGATAATAAAAAAACAGGTACTTTTCAGAGGCGGTATAGTACCGATTATCATTCATTAGTATTGCGGTACTTTACTATAGTCATGCCTGATAATAAAAAAAACAGGTACTTTTCAGAGGCGGTATAGTACCGATTATGATTCATTAGTATCGCGGTACTTTACTAGTCATGCCTGATGATAAAAAAACAGGTACTTTTCAGAGGCGGTATAGTACCGATTATGATTCATTAGTATCACGGTACTTTACTAGTCATGCCTGATAATAAAAAAAACAGGTACTTTTCAGAGGCGGTTTAGTACCGATTATGATTCGTTAGTATCGCGGTACTTTACTAGTCATGCCTGATAATTAAAAAAAAACAGGTACTTTTCAGAGGCGGTATAGTACCAATTATGATTCATTAGTATCGCGGTACTTTACTAGTCATGCCTGATAATAGAAAAAAACAGGTACTTTTCAGAGGCGGTATAGTACCGATTATGATTCATTAGTATCGCGGTACTTTACTAGTCATGCCTGATAATAAAAAAAAAAAGGTACTTTTCAGAGGTGGTATAGTACCAATTATGATTCATTAGTATCGCGGTACTTTACTAGTCATGCCTGATAATAAAAAAAACAGGTACTTTTCAGAGGCGGTATAGTACCGATTATGATTCATTAGTATCGCGGTACTTTACTAGTCATGCCTGATAATAAAAAAAAAAAAGGTACTTTTCAGAGGCGGTATAGTACCGATTATGTTTCGTTAGTATCGCGGTACTTTACTAGTCATGCCTGATAATAAAAAAAAATAGGTACTTTTCAGAGGCGGTATAGTACTGATTATGATTCATTAGTATCGCGGTACTTTACTAGTCATGCCTGATAATAAAAAAAACAGGTACTTTTCAGAGGCGGTATAGTACCGATTATGATTCATTAGTATCGCGGTACTTTACTAGTCATGCCTGATAATAAAAAAAAAACAGGTACTTTTCAGAGACGGTATAGTACTGATTATAATTCATTAGTATCGCGGTACTTTACTAGTCATGCCTGATAATAAAAAAAACTGGTACTTTTCAGAGGCGGTATAGTACCGATTATGATTCATTAGTATCGCGGTACTTTACTTGTCATGCCTGATAATAAAAAAAAACAGGTACTTTTCAGAGGCGGTATAGTACCGATTATGATTCGTTAGTATCGCGGTACTTTACTAGTCATGCCTGATAATTTAAAAAAAACAGGTACTTTTCAGAGGCGGTATAGTACCAATTATGATTCATTAGTATCGCGATACTTTACTAGTCATGCCTGATAATAAAAAAAACAGGTACTTTTCAGAGGCGGTATAGTACCGATTATGATTCATTAGTATCGCGGTACTTTACTAGTATCGGTATATCGTACAACCCTAGTGTGTACACATTTTTTGTGTGTTTTAAGTCCCTAATCAGAAAGTGTGTCTACTCACACGTGACTTTTGAGCGGGTCCTGGCCTAGTGTGTCGTTATATGTACTCTGCTATCGAGTTTATTTGTTTCTCACTACAGACTGGGACCCCCCCCCCCCCCCCCCGATAGGAGCCCAGTCTGAGATCGACTTTTTTTTTGCATCTACCTTTTTCCCCAGCCTTTTCACGGGCGTGTGCGACCCACCCATAATGTGTCACATTTTTGTGTTGATTTATTTATTTCATTTTGTGGTTTTGGATTTGTTTTTGGAGCTGTCATTCCACATTTATCAGTATTCACCTTGGTCAGTAGGGGGCAGGAGAGCGTTTCTTCCTAATTGAATGCTATTACCGGAAGCTCCTTGTCATTCTGATGAGAGCGACCAGTCTGTAAACAGCTTTTTCCTCCTGTTTAACAGGACGTTATTATCTGACTGCTTGTCCTAGCTACCTGGGACCTGCAACAGATATTTGGGGGCTTGTCCGGGATCGGCAACGCCATTGATGGTTTGACGGTTGCTGATTCAGTGATTCAGAAAGACTGCACGTTACTGAAGTGAGGGGGCGTGTCTGCGGTGCGGCTTCAACGGCTTTGTGCCGAAAATAAAGTCCGGTCGTACTTGTACAACGACAATAAAGATCCATCCATCCAAAAAAAAAGTCAATTCTTCTGATATACCGGCGTAAAGGAGGGACGGAAGTGTAATATCTGGTAGATGGATGAAGCTGTCCGCTTCCCCCGGCAGGTTATTGCAACATAGGTGATTTTAAACGTGTCCATTTGTCAGGAGAACATTCCTAATTGCATTTGTCAGGAGGAATATTTCCTGAAAGCGCTGGTGCTTTTAGCGTGGGTTAAAGAACGAGGCAGTGTAATTACGGCGACCGTATCCATCCATCACAACCTCTGCGCGTCCCCGGCCGACTCGGGCGCCGCCAAATCATTTTATTTGGCCCTCAAAAGCCTTTAAGTATCAATAAAGTACTGCAACTTTTCTTACAAAATGTATTCTTTCTTTCTATTTTGGGAGAAATGTAATCACAAATTATGTTAAACTTAAATATTAATATTGATCACATATTTTTGCATAATATGACAATATCGGGACTTTTCGTGCATGTTAAGGGCCTCAAAAAGGCGTCGAAACGTATAGAAGAAAAAAATGCTATTTTATTAGGGCCCTTACTATGTGAATTTGTGGAGCCCAGTTTTTAACGTTTCGTTGGGCTCATTTTTTCAAATTTTTCAAAGGGAGCCAATTTTGAAATTTTTATTTTGGAGAGCCCCAAAATATTAAAATATTGGGGCTTTTCGTGCATGTTAAGGGCCTCAAAAAGGCGTCGAAACGTATAGAAGAAAAAAATGAAATTTTATTAGGTCCCTTACTATCTGAATTTGTGGAGCCCAATTTTAAACGTTTCGTTGGGCTAATTTTTTCAAATTTTAAATGTGTGCCAATTTTGCAAATTTTTATTTTGGAGAGCCCCAAAATATGAAATTATCGGGACTTTTCGTGCATTTTAAGGGCCTCAAAAAGGCGTCGAAACGTAAAGAAGAAAAAAATGAAATTTTCCTAGGGCCCTTACTATCTGAATTTGTGGAGCCCAGTTTTTAACATTTCGTTGGGCTCAATTTTTCAAATTTTTAAAAAGGAGACAATTTTTGAAATTTTTATTTTGGAGAGCCCCACAATATTAAATTATTGGGGCTTTTCGTGCATGTTAAGGGCCTCAAAAAGGCGTCGAAACGTATAGAAGAAAAAAATAAAATGTTATTAGGGCCCTTACTATCTGAATTTGTGGAGCCCAGTTTTTAACGTTTCGTTAGGCTCATTTTTTCAAATTTTAAAAGTGTGCCAATTTTGGAAATTTTTATTTTGGAGAGCCCCAAAATATGAAATTATCGGGACTTTTCGTGCATGTTAAGGGCCTCAAAAAGGCGTCGAAACGTATAGAAGAAAACAATGAAATTTTATTAGGGCCCTTACTATGTGAATTTGTAGAGCCTAGTTTTTAACGTTTCGTTGGGCTAATTTTTTCAAATTTTAAAAGTGTGCCAATTTTGGAAAGTTTTATTTTGGAGAGCCCCAAAATATGAAATTATCGGGACTTTTCGTGCATGTTAAGGGCCTCAAAAAGGCGTCGAAACGTATAGAAGGAAAAAAATGAAATTTTATTAGGACCCTTACTATCTGAATTTGTGGAGCCCAGTTTTTAATATTTCGTTGGGCTCATTTTTCCCAATTTTTAAAAGGGAGCCAATTTTTTAATTTTTATTTTGGAGAGCCCCAAAATATGAAATTATCGGGACTTTTCGTGCATGTTAAGGGCCTCAAAAAGGCGTCGAAACGTATAGAAGAAAACAATGAAATTTTCCTAGGGCCCTTACTATCTGAATTTGTGGAGCCCAGTTTTTAACGTTTCGTTGGGCTATTTTTTTCAAATTTTAAAAGTGTGCCAATTTTGGAAATTTTTATTTTGGAGAGCCCCAAAATATGAAATTATCGGGACTTTTCGTGCATGTTAAGGGCCTCAAAAAGGCGTCGAAACGTATAGAAGAAAAAAATGAAATTTTATTAGGGCCCTTACTATCTGAATTTGTGGAGCCCAGTTTTTAACGTTTCGTTGGGCTCATTTTTTCACATTTTTAAAAGGGAGCCAATTTTGAAATTTTTATTTTGGAGAGCCCCAAAATATTAAATAATTGGGGCTTTTCGTGCAAGTTAATGGCCTCAAAAAGGCGTCGAAACGTATAGAAGAAAAAAATGCTTTTTTATTAGGGCCCTTACTATCTGAATTTGTGGAGCCCAGTTTTTAACGTTTCGTTGGGCTCATTTTTTCAAATTTTAAAAGTGTGCCAATTTTGGAAATTTTTATTTTGGAGAGCCCCAAAATATTAAATTATTGGGGCTTTTCGTGCATGTTAAGGGCCTCAAAAAGGTGTCGAAACGTCTAGAAGAAAAAAATGAAATTTTATTAGGGCCCTTACTATCTGAATTTGTGGAGCGCAGTTTTTAACGTTTCGTTGGGCTATTTTTTTCAAATTTTAAAAGTGTGCCAATTTTGGAAATGTATATTTTAGAGAGCCCCAAAATATGAAATTATCGGGACTTTTTGTGCATGTTAAGGGCCTCAAAAAGGCGTCGAAACGTATAGAAGAAAACAATGAAATTTTCCTAGGGCCCTTACTATCTGAATTTGTGGAGCCCAGTTTTTAACGTTTCGTTAGGCTAATTTTTTCAAATTTTAAAATTGTGCCAATTTTGGAAATTTTTATTTTGGAGAACCCCAAAATATGAAATTATTGGGACTTTTCGTGCATGTTAAGGGCCTCAAAAAGGCGTCGAAACGTATAGAAGAAAAAAATGAAACTTTATTAGGGCCCTTACTATCTGAATTTGTGGAGCCCAATTTTTAACGTTTCGTTGGGCTAATTTTTTCAAATTTTAAATGTGTGCCAATTTTGGAAATTTTTATTTTGGAGAGCCCCAAAATATTAAATTATTGGGGCTTTTCGTGCATGTTAAGGGCCTCACAAAGGTGTCGAAACGTCTAGAAGAAAAAAATGAAATTTTATTAGGGCCCTTACTATCTGAATTTGTGGAGCCCAGTTTTTAACGTTTCGTTGGGCTCATTTTTTAAAATTTTGAAAGTGTGCCAATTTTGGAAATTTTTATTTTGGAGAGCCCCAAAATATGAAATTATCAGGACTTTTCGTGCATGTTAAGGGCCTCAAAAAGGTGTCGAAACATATAGAACAAAAAAAAGAAATTTTATAAGGGCCCTTACTATCAGAGTTTGGAGATTGGAACTTGTGGAGCCCGGTTTTTAACGTTTCGTTAACGTTTTGAAATGATTATTTTGGAGAGCTCCAAAATATGAAATTGTCAGTACTTTTCGTGCATGTTAAGGGCCTCAAAAGGGCGTCGAAAGGTATAGACTTAAAAACTTAAATTTTATTATGGCCCTTACTATCAGAGTTTGGAGATCTGAATTGGTGGAGCCCAGTTTTTCACGTTTCGTGGGGCTCATTTTTTCTCATTTTAAAAATGGGGGCCAAGTTTGTAGTTTTTATTTTGGAGAGCCCCAAAATATGACAATATCGGGACTTTTCGTGCATGTTAAGGCCCTCAAAAGGGCGTCAAAACGTATAGAACAAAAAACTTACATTTTAATAGGGCCCTTACTATCTGAATTTGTGGAGCCCAGTTTTTAACGTTTCGTTGGGCTCATTTTTTCAAATTTTAAAAGTGTGCCAATTTTGGAAATTTTTATTTTGGAGAGCCCCAAAATATGAAATTATCGGGACTTTTCGTGCATGTTAAGGGCCTCAAAAAGGTGTCGAAACGTATAGAACAAAAAAATGAAATTTTATGAGGGCCCTTACTATCAGAGTTTGGAGATTGGAACTTGTGGAGCCCGGTTTTTAACGTTTCGTTAACGTTTTGAAATGTTTATTTTGGAGAGCTCCAAAATATGAAATTGTCAGGACTTTTCGTGCATGTTAAGGGCCTCAAAAGGGCGTCGAAACGTATAGAATTAAAAACTAAAATTTTATTATGGCCCTTACTATCAGAGTTTGGAGATCTGAATTGGTGGAGCCCAGGTTTTCACGTTTCGTGGGGCTCCTTTTTTCTCATTTTAAAAATGGGGGCCAAGTTTGTAGTTTTTATTTTGGAGAGCCCCAAAATATGACAATATCGGGACTTTTCGCGCATGTTAAGGGCCTCAAAAGGGCGTCGAAACGTATAGAAGAAAAAACTTAAATTTTATTGGGGCCCTTACTATCTGAATTTGTAGAAACCAGTTTTAAACGTTTCGTTGGGCTCATTTTTTTCAAATTTTAAAAGTGTGCCAATTTTGGACATTTTTATTCTGGAGAGCCCCAAAATATGACAATATCAGGACTTTTCGTGCATGTTAAGGGCCTCAAAAAGGCGTCGAAACGTATAGAACAAAAAACTGAAATTTTATTAGGGCCCTTACTATCAGAGTTTGGAGATTGGAAATGTGGAGCCCGATTGTTAACGTTTTGAAATTTTTATTTTGGAGAGCTCCAAAATATGAAATTGTCAGGACTTTTCGTGCATGTTAAGGGGCCTCAAAAGGGCACTGAAACGTATAGAATTAAAAACTGAAATTTTATCGGGGCCCTTACTATTAGAGTTTGGAGATCTGAATTGATGGAGCCCAGTTTTTTACGTTTTTTCTCATTTTAAAAGGGAGCCAAGTTTGTAGTTTTTTTTTTGGAGAGACCCAAAATATGACAATATCGGGACTTTTCATGCATGTTAAGGGCCTCAAAAGGGCGTCGAAACGTATAGAAGAAAAAAATGAAATTTTATTAGGGCCCTTACTATCAGAGTTTGGAGATCGGAATTTGTGGAGCCCGGTTTTTATCGTTTCGTTAATGTTTTGAATTTTTTTATTTTGGAGAGCCCCAAAATATGAAATTGTCAGGACTTTTCGTGCATGTTAAGGGCCTCAAAAGGGCGTCAAAATGTATAGAAGAAAAAACGGAAATTTTATTAGGGCCCTTACTATCTGAATTTGTGGAGACCAGTTTTTAACGTTTCGTTGGGCTCTTTTTTTTTCAAATTTTAAAAGGTAGCCAACTTTGAAATTTTTATTTTTGAGAGTCCTAAAATATGAACTTATCAGGACTTTTCGTGCATGTTAAGGGCCTCAAAAAGGCGTCGAAATGTATAGAACAAAAAACTGAAATTTTATCAGGGCCCTTACTATCAGAGTTTGGACATCGGAAATGTGGAGCCCGATTTTTAACGTTTCGTTAACGTTTTGAAATGTATATTTTGGAGAGCACCAAAATATGAAATTTTCAGGACTTTTCGTGCATGTTAAGGGCCTCAAAAGGGCACTGAAACGTGTAGAATTAAAAACTGAAATTTTATCAGGGCCCTTACTATTAGAGTTTGGAGAACTGAATTGGTGGAGCCCAGTTTTTTTACGTTTTTTCTCATTTTAAAAGGGAACCAAGTTTGTAGTTTTTATTTTGGAGAGCCCCAAAATATGACAATATCGGGACTTTTCATGCATGTTAAGGGCCTCAAAAGGGCGTCGAAACGTATAGAAGAAAAAACTGAAATTTTATCAGGGCCCTTACTATCAGAGTTTGGAGATCGGAATTTGTGGAACCCGGTTTTTATCGTTTCGTTAACGTTTTGAATTTTTTTATTTTGGAGAGCCCCAAAATATGAAATTGTCAGGACTTTCCGTGCATGTTAAGGGCCTCAAAAGGGCGTCAAAATGTATAGAAGAAAAAACTGAAATTTTATTAGGGCCCTTACTATCTGAACTTGTGGAGACCAGTTTTTAACGTTTCGTTGGGCTCATTTTTTTCAAATTTTAAAAGGGAGCCAACTTTGAAATTTTTATTTTTGAGAGCCCTAGAATATGAAATTATCAGGACTTTTCGTGCATGTTAAGGGCCTCAAAAAGGCGTCGAAATGTATAGAACAAAAAACTGAAATTTTATCAGGGCCCTTACTATCAGAGTTTGGAGATCGGAAATGTGGAGCCCAGTTTTTAACGTTGCGTGGGGTTAATTTTTTCTCATTTTAAAAATGGGGGCCAAGTTTGTAGTTTTTATTTTGGAGAGCCCCAAAATATGACAATATCGGGACTTTTTGTGCATGTTAAGGGCCTCAAAAGGGCGTCGAAACGTATAGAAGAAAAAACTGAAATTTTACTGGGGCCCTTACTTCCTGAATTTGTGGAGACCAGTTTTTAACGTTTCGTTGGGCTCATTTTTTCAAATTTTAAAAATGTGCCAATTTTGGAAATTTTTATTTTGGAGAGCCCCAAAATATGAAATTATCGGGACTATTCGTGCATGTTAAGGGCCTCAAAAAGGCGTCGAAACGTATAGAAGAAAAAAATGAAATTTTATTAGGGCCCTTACTATCTGAATTTGTGGAGCCCAATTTTTAACGTTTCGTTGGGCTCATTTTTTCACATTTTAAAAGTGTGCCAATTTTGGAAATTTTTATTTTGGAGAGCCCCAAAATATGAAATTATCTGGACTTTTCGTGCATGTTAAGGGCCTCAAAAAGGCGTCGAAACGTATAGAAGAAAAAATGAAATTTTATTAGGGCCCTTACTATCTGAATTTGTGGAAACCAGTTTTTAACGTTTCGTTGGGCTCTTTTTTTTTCAAATTTTAAAAGGGAGCCAACTTTGAAATTTTTTTTTTGGAAAGCCCCAAAATATGAAATTATCGGGACTTTTCGTGCATGTTAAGGGCATCAAAAAGGTGTCGAAACGTATAGAACAAAAAACTGAAATTTTATGAGGGCCCTTACTATCAGAGTTTGGAGATTGGAAATGTGGAGCCCGATTGTTAACGTTTTGAAATTTTTATTTTGGAGAGCTCCAAAATATGAAATTGTCAGGACTTTTCGTGCATGTTAAGGGGCCTCAAAAGGGCACTGAAACGTATAGAATTAAAAACTGAAATTTTATCGGGGCCCTTACTATTAGAGTTTGGAGATCTGAATTGATGGAGCCCAGTTTTTTACGTTTTTTCTCATTTTAAAAGGGAGCCAAGTTTGTAGTTTTTATTTTGGAGAGACCCAAAATATGACAATATCGGGACTTTTCATGCATGTTAAGGGCCTCAAAAGGGCGTCGAAACGTATAGAAGAAAAAAATGAAATTTTATTAGGGCCCTTACTATCAGAGTTTGGAGATCGGAATTTGTGGAGCCCGGTTTTTATCGTTTCGTTAATGTTTTGAATTTTTTTATTTTGGAGAGCCCCAAAATATGAAATTGTCAGGACTTTTCGTGCATGTTAAGGGCCTCAAAAGGGCGTCAAAATGTATAGAAGAAAAAACTGAAATTTTATTAGGGCCCTTACTATCTGAATTTGTGGAGACCAGTTTTTAACGTTTCGTTGGGCTCTTTTTTTTTCAAATTTTAAAAGGTAGCCAACTTTGAAATTTTTATTTTTGAGAGTCCTAAAATATGAACTTATCAGGACTTTTCGTGCATGTTAAGGGCCTCAAAAAGGCGTCGAAATGTATAGAACAAAAAACTGAAATTTTATCAGGGCCCTTACTATCAGAGTTTGGACATCGGAAATGTGGAGCCCGATTTTTAACGTTTCGTTAACGTTTTGAAATGTATATTTTGGAGAGCACCAAAATATGAAATTTTCAGGACTTTTCGTGCATGTTAAGGGCCTCAAAAGGGCACTGAAACGTGTAGAATTAAAAACTGAAATTTTATCAGGGCCCTTACTATTAGAGTTTGGAGAACTGAATTGGTGGAGCCCAGTTTTTTTACGTTTTTTCTCATTTTAAAAGGGAACCAAGTTTGTAGTTTTTATTTTGGAGAGCCCCAAAATATGACAATATCGGGACTTTTCATGCATGTTAAGGGCCTCAAAAGGGCGTCGAAACGTATAGAAGAAAAAACTGAAATTTTATCAGGGCCCTTACTATCAGAGTTTGGAGATCGGAATTTGTGGAACCCGGTTTTTATCGTTTCGTTAACGTTTTGAATTTTTTTATTTTGGAGAGCCCCAAAATATGAAATTGTCAGGACTTTCCGTGCATGTTAAGGGCCTCAAAAGGGCGTCAAAATGTATAGAAGAAAAAACTGAAATTTTATTAGGGCCCTTACTATCTGAACTTGTGGAGACCAGTTTTTAACGTTTCGTTGGGCTCATTTTTTTTCAAATTTTAAAAGGGAGCCAACTTTGAAATTTTTATTTTTGAGAGCCCTAGAATATGAAATTATCAGGACTTTTCGTGCATGTTAAGGGCCTCAAAAAGGCGTCGAAATGTATAGAACAAAAAACTGAAATTTTATCAGGGCCCTTACTATCAGAGTTTGGAGATCGGAAATGTGGAGCCCAGTTTTTAACGTTGCGTGGGGTTAATTTTTTCTCATTTTAAAAATGGGGGCCAAGTTTGTAGTTTTTATTTTGGAGAGCCCCAAAATATGACAATATCGGGACTTTTTGTGCATGTTAAGGGCCTCAAAAGGGCGTCGAAACGTATAGAAGAAAAAACTGAAATTTTACTGGGGCCCTTACTTCCTGAATTTGTGGAGACCAGTTTTTAACGTTTCGTTGGGCTCATTTTTTCAAATTTTAAAAATGTGCCAATTTTGGAAATTTTTATTTTGGAGAGCCCCAAAATATGAAATTATCGGGACTATTCGTGCATGTTAAGGGCCTCAAAAAGGCGTCGAAACGTATAGAAGAAAAAAATGAAATTTTATTAGGGCCCTTACTATCTGAATTTGTGGAGCCCAATTTTTAACGTTTCGTTGGGCTCATTTTTTCAAATTTTAAAAATGTGCCAATTTTGGAAATTTTTATTTTGGAGAGCCCCAAAATATGAAATTATCGGGACTATTCGTGCATGTTAAGGGCCTCAAAAAGGCGTCGAAACGTATAGAAGAAAAAAATGAAATTTTATTAGGGCCCTTACTATCTGAATTTGTGGAGCCCAATTTTTAACGTTTCGTTGGGCTCATTTTTTCACATTTTAAAAGTGTGCCAATTTTGGAAATTTTTATTTTGGAGAGCCCCAAAATATGAAATTATCTGGACTTTTCGTGCATGTTAAGGGCCTCAAAAAGGCGTCGAAACGTATAGAAGAAAAAATGAAATTTTATTAGGGCCCTTACTATCTGAATTTGTGGAAACCAGTTTTTAACGTTTCGTTGGGCTCTTTTTTTTTCAAATTTTAAAAGGGAGCCAACTTTGAAATTTTTTTTTTGGAAAGCCCCAAAATATGAAATTATCGGGACTTTTCGTGCATGTTAAGGGCATCAAAAAGGTGTCGAAACGTATAGAACAAAAAACTGAAATTTTATGAGGGCCCTTACTATCAGAGTTTGGAGATTGGAAATGTGGAGCCCGATTGTTAACGTTTTGAAATTTTTATTTTGGAGAGCTCCAAAATATGAAATTGTCAGGACTTTTCGTGCATGTTAAGGGGCCTCAAAAGGGCACTGAAACGTATAGAATTAAAAACTGAAATTTTATCGGGGCCCTTACTATTAGAGTTTGGAGATCTGAATTGATGGAGCCCAGTTTTTTACGTTTTTTCTCATTTTAAAAGGGAGCCAAGTTTGTAGTTTTTATTTTGGAGAGACCCAAAATATGACAATATCGGGACTTTTCATGCATGTTAAGGGCCTCAAAAGGGCGTCGAAACGTATAGAAGAAAAAAATGAAATTTTATTAGGGCCCTTACTATCAGAGTTTGGAGATCGGAATTTGTGGAGCCCGGTTTTTATCGTTTCGTTAATGTTTTGAATTTTTTTATTTTGGAGAGCCCCAAAATATGAAATTGTCAGGACTTTTCGTGCATGTTAAGGGCCTCAAAAGGGCGTCAAAATGTATAGAAGAAAAAACTGAAATTTTATTAGGGCCCTTACTATCTGAATTTGTGGAGACCAGTTTTTAACGTTTCGTTGGGCTCTTTTTTTTTCAAATTTTAAAAGGTAGCCAACTTTGAAATTTTTATTTTTGAGAGTCCTAAAATATGAACTTATCAGGACTTTTCGTGCATGTTAAGGGCCTCAAAAAGGCGTCGAAATGTATAGAACAAAAAACTGAAATTTTATCAGGGCCCTTACTATCAGAGTTTGGACATCGGAAATGTGGAGCCCGATTTTTAACGTTTCGTTAACGTTTTGAAATGTATATTTTGGAGAGCACCAAAATATGAAATTTTCAGGACTTTTCGTGCATGTTAAGGGCCTCAAAAGGGCACTGAAACGTGTAGAATTAAAAACTGAAATTTTATCAGGGCCCTTACTATTAGAGTTTGGAGAACTGAATTGGTGGAGCCCAGTTTTTTTACGTTTTTTCTCATTTTAAAAGGGAACCAAGTTTGTAGTTTTTATTTTGGAGAGCCCCAAAATATGACAATATCGGGACTTTTCATGCATGTTAAGGGCCTCAAAAGGGCGTCGAAACGTATAGAAGAAAAAACTGAAATTTTATCAGGGCCCTTACTATCAGAGTTTGGAGATCGGAATTTGTGGAACCCGGTTTTTATCGTTTCGTTAACGTTTTGAATTTTTTTATTTTGGAGAGCCCCAAAATATGAAATTGTCAGGACTTTCCGTGCATGTTAAGGGCCTCAAAAGGGCGTCAAAATGTATAGAAGAAAAAACTGAAATTTTATTAGGGCCCTTACTATCTGAACTTGTGGAGACCAGTTTTTAACGTTTCGTTGGGCTCATTTTTTTTCAAATTTTAAAAGGGAGCCAACTTTGAAATTTTTATTTTTGAGAGCCCTAGAATATGAAATTATCAGGACTTTTCGTGCATGTTAAGGGCCTCAAAAAGGCGTCGAAATGTATAGAACAAAAAACTGAAATTTTATCAGGGCCCTTACTATCAGAGTTTGGAGATCGGAAATGTGGAGCCCAGTTTTTAACGTTGCGTGGGGTTAATTTTTTCTCATTTTAAAAATGGGGGCCAAGTTTGTAGTTTTTATTTTGGAGAGCCCCAAAATATGACAATATCGGGACTTTTTGTGCATGTTAAGGGCCTCAAAAGGGCGTCGAAACGTATAGAAGAAAAAACTGAAATTTTACTGGGGCCCTTACTTCCTGAATTTGTGGAGACCAGTTTTTAACGTTTCGTTGGGCTCATTTTTTCAAATTTTAAAAATGTGCCAATTTTGGAAATTTTTATTTTGGAGAGCCCCAAAATATGAAATTATCGGGACTATTCGTGCATGTTAAGGGCCTCAAAAAGGCGTCGAAACGTATAGAAGAAAAAAATGAAATTTTTTTAGGGCCCTTACTATCTGAATTTGTGGAGCCCAATTTTTAACGTTTCGTTGGGCTCATTTTTTCACATTTTAAAAGTGTGCCAATTTTGGAAATTTTTATTTTGGAGAGCCCCAAAATATGAAATTATCTGGACTTTTCGTGCATGTTAAGGGCCTCAAAAAGGCGTCGAAACGTATAGAAGAAAAAATGAAATTTTATTAGGGCCCTTACTATCTGAATTTGTGGAAACCAGTTTTTAACGTTTTGTTGGGCTCTTTTTTTTTCAAATTTTAAAAGGGAGCCAACTTTGAAATTTTTTTTTTGGAAAGCCCCAAAATATGAAATTATCGGGACTTTTCGTGCATGTTAAGGGCATCAAAAAGGTGTCGAAACGTATAGAACAAAAAACTGAAATTTTATGAGGGCCCTTACTATCAGAGTTTGGAGATTGGAACTTGTGGAGCCCGGTTTTTAACGTTTCGTTAACGTTTTGAAATGTTTATTTTGGAGAGCTCCAAAATATGAAATTGTCAGGACTTTTCGTGCATGTTAAGGGCCTCAAAAGGGCGTCGAAACGTATAGAATTAAAAACTTAAATTTTATTATGGCCCTTACTATCAGAGTTTGGAGATCTGAATTGGTGGAGCCCAGTTTTTCACGTTTCGTGGGGCTCATTTTTTCTCATTTTAAAAATGGGGGCCAAGTTTGTAGTTTTTATTTTGGAGAGCCCCAAAATATGACAATATCGGGACTTTTCGTGCATGTTAAGGGCCTCAAAAGGGCGTCGAAACGTATAGAAGAAAAAACTGAAATTTTACTGGGGCCCTTACTTCCTGAATTTGTGGAGACCAGTTTTTAACGTTTCGTTGGGCTCATTTTTTAAAATTTTAAAAATGTGCCAATTTTGGAAATTTTTATTTTGGAGAGCCCCAAAATATGAAATTATCGGGACTATTCGTGCATGTTAAGGGCCTCAAAAAGGCGTCGAAACGTATAGAAGAAAAAAATGAAATTTTATTAGGGCCCTTACTATCTGAATTTGTGGAGCCCAATTTTTAACGTTTCGTTGGGCTCATTTTTTCACATTTTAAAAGTGTGCCAATTTTGGAAATTTTTATTTTGGAGAGCCCCAAAATATGAAATTATCTGGACTTTTCGTGCATGTTAAGGGCCTCAAAAAGGCGTCGAAACGTATAGAAGAAAAAATGAAATTTTATTAGGGCCCTTACTATCTGAATTTGTGGAAACCAGTTTTTAACGTTTTGTTGGGCTCTTTTTTTTTCAAATTTTAAAAGGGAGCCAACTTTGAAATTTTTTTTTTGGAAAGCCCCAAAATATGAAATTATCGGGACTTTTCGTGCATGTTAAGGGCATCAAAAAGGTGTCGAAACGTATAGAACAAAAAACTGAAATTTTATGAGGGCCCTTACTATCAGAGTTTGGAGATTGGAACTTGTGGAGCCCGGTTTTTAACGTTTCGTTAACGTTTTGAAATGTTTATTTTGGAGAGCTCCAAAATATGAAATTGTCAGGACTTTTCGTGCATGTTAAGGGCCTCAAAAGGGCGTCGAAACGTATAGAATTAAAAACTTAAATTTTATTATGGCCCTTACTATCAGAGTTTGGAGATCTGAATTGGTGGAGCCCAGTTTTTCACGTTTCGTGGGGCTCATTTTTTCTCATTTTAAAAATGGGGGCCAAGTTTGTAGTTTTTATTTTGGAGAGCCCCAAAATATGACAATATCGGGACTTTTCGTGCATGTTAAGGGCCTCAAAAGGGCGTCGAAACGTATAGAAGAAATAACTGAAATTTTATTAGGGCCCTTACTATCCGAATTTGTGGAGACCAGTTTTTAACGTTTCGTTGGGCTCATTTTTTTAAAATTTTAAAAGGGTGCCAACTTTGAAATATTTTTTTGGAGAGTCCTAAAATATGAAATTATCAGGACTTTTCGTGCATGTTAAGGGCCTCAAAAAGGCGTCGAAACGTACAGAACAAAAAACTGAAATTTTATTAGGGCCCTTATTATCAGAGTTTGGAGATTGGAACTTGTGGAGCCCGGTTTTTAACGTTTCGTTAACGTTTTGAAATGTTTATTTTGGAGAGCTCCAAAATATGAAAATGTCAGGACTTTTCGTGCATGATAAGGGCCTCAAAAGGGCGTCGAAAGGTATAGAATTAAAAACTTAAATTTTATTATGGCCCTTACTATCAGAGTTTGGAGATCTGAATTGGTCGAGCCCAGTTTTTCACGTTTTGTGGGTCTCATTTTTTCTCATTTTAAAAATGGGGGCCAAGTTTGTAGTTTTTATTTTGGAGAGACCCAAAATATGACAATATCGGGACTTTTCATGCATGTTAGGCCTCAAAAGGGCGTCGAAACATATAGAAGAAAAAACTGAAATTTTATTAGGGCCCTTACAAATGAATTTGTGGAAACCAGTTTTAAACGTTTCATTGGGTTCATTGTTTTCAAATTTTAAAAGGGAGCCAACTTTGAAATATTTTTTTTGAGAGCCCTAAAATATGGAATTATCAGGACTTTTCGTGCATGTTAAGGGCCTCAAAAGGGCATCGAAACGTATAGAATTAAAAACTTAAATTTTATTATGGCCCTTACTATCAGAGTTTAGAGATCTGAATTGGTGGAGCCCAGTTTTTCACGTTTCGTGGGGCTCATTTTTTTTCATTTTAAAAATAGGGGCCAAAATTGTAGTTTTTATTTTGGAGAGCCCCAAAATATGACAATATATGACAAACATTTTCGAGCATGTTAAGGGCCTCAAAAGGTCGTCGAAACGTATAGAAGAAAAAAATTTGATTTTATTAGGGCCCTTATTATTAGAGTTTGGAGATCTGAATTGGTGGAGCCCAGTTTTTTTACGTTTTTTCTCATTTTAAAAGGGAGCCAAGTTTGTAGTTTTTATTTTGGAGAGACCCAAAATATGACAATATCGGGACTTTTCATGCATGTTAGGCCTCAAAAGGGCGTCGAAACATATAGAAGAAAAAACTGAAATTTTATTAGGGCCCTTACAAATGAATTTGTGGAAACCAGTTTTAAACGTTTCATTGGGTTCATTGTTTTCAAATTTTAAAAGGGAGCCAACTTTGAAATATTTTTTTGGAGAGCCCTAAAATATGGAATCATCAGGACTTTTCGTGCATGTTAAGGGCCTCAAAACGTATAGAACAAAAAACTGAAATTTTATTAGGGCCCTTACTATCAGAGTTTGGAGATCGGAAATGTGGAGCCCGATTTTTAACGTTTCGTTAACGTTTTGAAATGTTTATTTTGGAGAGCACCAAAATATGAAATTTTCAGGACTTTTCGTGCATGTTAAGGGCCTCAAAAGGGCACTGAAACGTGTAGAATTAAAAACTGAAATTTTATCAGGGCCCTTACTATTAGAGTTTGGAGAACTGAATTGGTGGAGCCCAGTTTTTTTACGTTTTTTCTCATTTTAAAAGGGAACCAAGTTTGTAGTTTTTATTTTGGAGAGCCCCAAAATATGACAATATCGGGACTTTTCATGCATGTTAAGGGCCTCAAAAGGGCGTCGAAACGTACAGAAAAAAAACCTGAAATTTTATTAGGGCCCTTACTATCAGAGTTTGGAGATCGGAATTTGTGGAGCCCGGTTTTTAACGTTTCGTTAACGTTTTGAAATGTTTATTTTGGATAGCCCCAAAATATGACATTGTCAGGACTTTTCGTGCATGTTAAGGGCCTCAAAAGGGCGTCGAAACATATAGAATTAAAAACTTAAATTTTATTAAGGCCCTTACTATCAGAGTTTGGAGATCGGAATGTGTGGAGCCCAGTTTTTAACGCCCTCAGCGGAACCGAGCGCGCCTCGCCGCCATCACTCTCTCGTTGCGATGGAACAAGCGATAACAACGAAGGAGAGGAAGGAGTACGACAGATTGAAGTGGAAACGTGCCAGGATATACAGACACCAGACCAGGGCAAATGAAGTTGAGAAGCAAACAATTAGGGCAAAGTAGGCGAGGAATGTGGGGAACAGGTGGAAGGTTCTGGACACTGCAGCAATGAAATGAATGTGGGAAGACATGGGAAGACTCTCGGGAGGAGAAGAGACTGAATGGAGCATGAACGGGCCAAGAAGGGTATGTCGGGAGAGCATTCCAGGATCCAAACACCTGCTTTCATCTTCTTGTGTTTGTGTTCTCAGGCATTGAGGTGTTCAACACGGTTTACCCTTAAAAGTCAATCACTCAGTCTAAAAAACAATAAATTAAATACCTATTTTGCACAGCTTTACTTGACCGACTACATCCCTGCATTATTTCTAATTGTGGCTTTAACATTGACATAAGTCATTCATTTTGTCTGTCATTCACAATCCTTATGTAAGACACAAGACTTTTTCTATTTTTTATGCATTCTAAATCGTAAATAAATGTTAGCACAAGTCAGCTAACAATGTGAGTCACTCTATTTCGCTTATAAAGGGCTCTAAAGAAAACACTAAAACACTCCATAACTATTGTTTTATGTGCATGCTGTAAGTATATCTGTAATGTAGTAACATATAACATAGTGTATATATGTGCATATATGTATATATTTGTGTAAATATGTGTGTATATACATATATATATATATACATATATATATATATATATATATATATATATATATATATATATATATATATATATATATATATATATGTCTATATATACATATATACATATATATATATATATATATATATATATATAATATGTGTGTATTGGTTTATGTATATATATGTATATATGTGAACATATATGCATATATATATGTATATTTGTGTATATGTATATATATATATGTGTATTTGTATATGTATATATGTATGTATATATG
>NC_084577.2:25550086-25557586 GCF_033978685.3 Nerophis lumbriciformis | reverse complement strand
CCGGGAATTTTTCATTTAAAAAAACAACTTTGTGTTTTTTCCTGATTAAGAGGAATATTTGGACAATGGAACGGTTAAAGTAGGTTGAAAAATGTGGTAGGAGTAGTCGCCAGAAAAAAGGGGTTGAAAAAAAGAGAATTCTGGGAAATTCCTGGAATTTTTTTTTAACTTGGAAAAATCATAGTTTTAAACGAGCATGCAGGATGATTGGAATGTGTTGAATGTGGAATGGTTTGAATCGGTTGAAAAATGTGGAAATGATGGAAGTTTCAAAAATGGCCAATTCATTTTGAATTGTAAAACTGTCCCGGAAAACCTGGAATTCTGGGAAATCTGGGATTTTTTTTTAATTTTTCAAGGAAAAGCCCGCAATTCCCAAATTGGCTGAACAGTTTGAAGTTGGAACAGTTTGAATCGGATAAAAAATGTGGGAATTGTCAAACTTTTAAAAATGTCCCATTCATTTAAATGGGAATTTCATGGAAATTTGGGAATTTCGGGAAAAGTTTTGGAAAAGTTTTGGAAAATTTTAAAAGACTTGAATGTTCTGAATGTGTGGAAATGGTTGATGCTGGAATTTTTCAAAACTGTTGTCGAAACGTTTTTTTATTGAAAATTTCTATTAAGAAATTCCAGGGTTTTCTGGGAAAACCGGGAATTTTTCCATTTCAAAAAACAACTTTGTTTTTTTTCCTGATTAAGAGGGATGTTTGGGCGGTGGAACGGTTAAAGTAGGTTGAAAAATGTGGTAGGAGTAGTCGCCAGAACAAAGGGGTTGAAAAAAAGAGAATTCTGGGAATTCCTGGAATTTTTTTTTACATGGAAAAATGAATTTCCAGGTTGAGTGGAATGTGTTGAAGGTGGAATGGTTTGAATCGGTTGAAAAATGTGGAAATGGTGGAAGTTTGAAAAATGGCCAATACATTTTGAATGGGAAAACTGTCCCGGAAAACCTGGAATTCTGGGAAATCTGGGAATTTTTTTTAATTTGTCAAGGGACAGCCCGCAATTCCCGAATAGGCTAGACAGTTTGAAGTTCAAACGCTTTGAATCTTTTGAAACATGTGGACTCTAGAGCGCGCCAAAATCTGGATTGATGCATTTTGGTGTAGAAAAGCATATTGTGTGAAGGCTTTGGAGCATTCACACAATAATCCTAGAAACCAACAATAAGCGACAGCAGTGCAGCGAAAAAGAGCATTTAGTGGCAGTGCAAGAATGTGGCCAGGCAGGAGGTCACAAAAGGTCAAGGTCACGAGGATTACACACGTTCTCTTGTTCAAATGAACTATTATCCCATCTCGGCTGACCTTGAGGGATCCAGCACTGCTGCCCTCGCTTAAGGCGCTTCCATCTCTCACACATTCACACAACTGCAAGCTTTTGGCGGACGACTCCACATTTTTTTTTGTTTTTTTTTGCACGCGCGCACGGATTTCCACTCCGCTTATGACATGACTTGGACTTCCCGGGGGGGGGACTTTTAACCTCCTACACACCAGGGATTACCACGCTCCCCAGTTGGGAATTGCTTTCCTCCTTCTGTGTTTGTTTTATTCATTTCCCATTTAGTTGGCTGGGTACTTCATGTGAAAAAAACAAAAAAACATACTGATTTTTGTCTATCGCTCTCATTTTCATGCATTCTAAATCGTAAATAAACATTAGCAAAAGTCATCTAACAAAAGTCAATGGCAGCTCATCTATTCCGCCCTCTAAAAACCACCGACAGCACTCTGACAGTACTGACGTTGTGTGGATGTTGTTGTATTCCCTGTCTGCGTTCTCTGCTTAACCGTCCGATCACCACAGCGATTAGCCCAGCAGATGATAGAACTGTTCAGATGCACCTTCAAGAAAGATGAATCTGACGACAAGGATACCTACCTGGACGGTGTTCCTGATCTGTTTTCAGACCCGGGTGACTATATATATATAGAAAAAATATGATGACGTTGAACTCTGAGTGTAAACATAACTTGGTCCTAAAGAAATTAACTATTAACTGAAAATCGCAAGAAGTTATTGGGGATAAGAAGATTCTGGGGAAGTTAAGTGATAAACAGGAGGGAAATGTTAGAATAATTTTGTATATGTTATCATCATAACTTTATGCTTAAGGGCCGTTGCTATAAAGTATTGTCAATTGTGCTGAAGTGGTATTTGTGTATCTAAAAGATTGCCAGCCTCTTTATCAGTGTTGTGTCCAGACTTGGCCTGCTGACTGCCAAGACCGAACATTGGGTACCGGGACGCAGACAAAGCAGAGACTGGTTTATAGCACCAGTGTCAGCATATTTGCATTTTTTGTATAATCATATATTGTGCCTAACTGGAGTTGTTGAGATTATCCCCTTCCCTCAGCGACAGTGATGTAATAGGGACCTTCCTAATAAATAGATGAGACACGCGGGCAGGACTTTTAGAACGTAGTTTGGATCTGTAACTGGAATACAGCCCAAAACAAAAAGAAGTTATTGGGGATAAGAAGATTCTGGGGAAGTTATGTGATAAACAGGAGGGAAATGTTAGAATAATTATGTATATATTATCATCATAACTTTATGCTAAAGGGCCGTTGCTATAAAGTATTGTCAATTGTGCTGAAGTGGTATTTTTGTGTCTGTGCAAGCTGGCAATCCAAAAGATTCCCAGCCTCTTTATCAGTGTTGTGTCCAGACTCAACCTGCTGACTGCCAAGGCCGAACATTGGGTACCGGGACGCAGACAAAGCAGAGACTGGTTTATAGCACCAGTGTCAACATATTTGCATTTTTTGTATAATCATATATTGTGTCTAACTGGAGTTGTCGAGATTACCCCCTTCCCTCAGCGACAGTGATGTAATAGGGACCTTCCTAATAAATAGAGTAGACACGCGGGCAGGACTTTTAGAACGTAGTTTGGATCTGTAACTGGAATACAACCCAAAACAAAAAGAAGTTATTGGGGATAAGAAGATTCTGGGGAAGTTATGTGATAAACAGGAGGGAAATGTTAGAATAATTATGTATATATTATCATCATAACTTTATGCTAAAGGGCCGTTGCTATAAAGTATTGTCAATTGTGCTGAAGTGGTATTTTTGTGTCTGTGCAAGTGTCCGAGTTTACATCTCGTGACCTGAATGTTAACCAAATAATGTTATTATAAACACAAAATAACTATTTATAGTTATTATTTATATATAGATATAGAGTTAACTAGCTTATGCAGCTATATTGACACATTGAGCTGCTGCATTGAAGCTGAGTTGGGAAAAGTTAATTCTAAATGCTAAATCATGTCTCTCGCCTGGACAGTAGAAGGTTGTTGACATCCAACTTAAAAAAGACACAAAAAGACGCACGATTTTTTGCACTTTTTTTAACCATTTGTGAAGATTATGATTAATTCTTCATCTAAACGGGAAGATATAAACATCCCACCAGTCAGCATTCCAGTGAGAGCAGATATTGTACAGTAAGTGTTTTTTTTTATTATGTTCGTAGTTTGTATTTCTAAGCAAATACTGCAACATGATGCTAAATGTTTCACCAAAGCTGCATCTGTTTAGCACACAGCTTCTAAAACTCAACCTTAGGCTCAAAAATATAAGTTTCTGGAACATAATTTGTCCCAAAGTTTTTATTGTCTCATGTTGTCTGCCAAGATTAGTAGTGTTGTTGTCGTGGAAGGGAAAAACGAATGTTGTGATGCGTATGTGAAATGAATACGCCGCCGTATGCTTAAAATGAGCAAAATATGTAAACATTGCAGGTTATTCTGAATGTGCCTGTTACTACTTTACAGCGTCGGTGGAGGTTTTTGGAGGTGTTTAGAGCACTTTATAGTTGGAATTGAGCGATTTCCCTTAGGTCCATTGTTAGCTGACTCTTACTAGCATTTATTTACCATTTAGAATGCATAGAAAAAGAAAAACATGTGCTATTGTCTCATGTAAGGATTGTGGATGATAGACAAAATCCCCAAAAAGGTTTGTTAATCAGTTTTTGCCTAGAAAATCAACTTTTACTTTGAAAATCTGTTTTTACCTTGAAATCAGTTTTTACCCTGAAAATCAGTTTTTGCCTTGAAAATAATTTTTTGCATTGAAAATCAGTTTTTACCTTGAAAATCGATTTTTACCTTGAAAACCAGTTTTTACCTTGAAAATCAACGTTTACTTTGAAAATAATTGTTTACCTTGAAAATAATTTTTTACCTTGAAAATCAGTTTTTTGCCTTGAAAATCATTTTTCACCTTGAAAATCAACTTTTACCTTGAAAATCAGTTTTTTGCCTTGAAAATAACTTTTACCTTAAAAATCAGTTTTTGCCCTGAAAATAACTTTTACCTTGAAAATCAGTTTTTACCTTGAAAATCAACGTTTACTTTGAAAATAATTGTTTACCTTGAAAATAATTTTTTACCTTGAAAATCAGTTTTTTGCCTTGAAAATCATTTTTCACCTTGAAAATCAACTTTTACCTTGAAAATCAGTTTTTTGCCTTGAAAATAACTTTTACCTTAAAAATCAGTTTTTGCCTTGAAAATAACTTTTACCTTGAAAATCAGTTTTTACCTTGAAATTTAGTTTTTACCTTGAAAATCAGTTTTTAACTTGAAAATAACGTTTACCTTGAAAATCAGTTTTTACTTTGAAATTTAGTTTTTACCTTGAAAATCAGTTTTCAACTTGAAAATCAGTTTTCAACTTGAAAATCAATGTTTACTTTGAAAATAATTGTTTACCTTGAAAATCAGTTTTTACCTTGAAAATCAGTTTTTGCCTTGAAAATCAACTTTTACTTTGAAAATCTGTTTTTACCTTGAAAATCTGTTTTTACCTTGAAAATCAGTTTTTACCTTGAAAATCAGTTTTTGCCTTGCAAATCAACTTTTACCTTGAAAATCAACTTTTACCTTGAAAATCAGTTTTTACCTTGAAAATCGATTTTTACGTTGAAAATCAGTTTTTACCTTGAAAATCAGTTTTTACCTTGAAAATCGATTTTTACCTTGAAAATCAGTTTTTACCTTGAAAATCAACATTTACTTTGAAAATAATTTTTTACCTTGAAAATAATTTTTTACCTTGAAAATCAGTTTTTACCGTGAAATTTAGTTTTTACCTTGAAAATCAGTTTTTACATTGAAATGTAGTTTTTACCTTGAAAATCGGTTTTTGCCTTGAAAATCAACTTTTACTTTGAAAATCTGTTTTTACCTTGAAAATCTGTTTTTACCTTGAAAATCAGTTTTTACCTTGAAAATCAGTTTTTGCCTTGCAAATCAACTTTTACCTTGAAAATCAACTTTTACCTTGAAAATCAGTTTTTACCTTGAAAATCGATTTTTACGTTGAAAATCAGTTTTTACCTTGAAAATCAGTTTTTACCTTGAAAATAATTTTTTACCTTGAAAATCAACTTTTACCTTGAAAATAATTTTTCACCTTGAAAATCAGTTTTTGCCTTGAAAATCAACTTTTACCTTGAAAATCAGTTTTTGCCTTGAAAATTACTTTTACCTTGAAAATCAGTTTTTACTTTGAAATTTAGTTTTTACCTTGAAAATCGGTTTTTAACTTGAAAATCAACGTTTACTTTGAAAATAATTGTTTACCTTGAAAATCAGTTTTTACCTTGAAAATCAGTTTTTGACTTGAGAATCAACTTTTACTTTGAAAATCAGTTTTTACATTGAAATTTAGTTTTTAACTTGAAAATCAGTTTTTACCTTGAAAATCAGTTTTTGACTTGAGAATCAACTTTTACTTTGAAAATCAGTTTTTACATTGAAATTTAGTTTTTAACTTGAAAATCAGTTTTTACCTTGAAAATCAGTTTTTACCTAGAAAATCAGTTTTTAACTTGAAAACCAGTTTTTGCCTTGAAAATCAACTTTTACCTTGAAAATCAGTTTTTACCTTGAAAATCAGTTTTTACCTAGAAAATCAGTTTTTAACTTGAAAACCAGTTTTTGCCTTGAAAATCAACTTTTACCTTGAAAATCAGTTTTTACCTTGAAAATCAACTTTTGTTTATATCCCATCCATTCCACCCCCCGCCACCCCCACCCCCCCAAAAAGAGAAAGAAACAACAACAAAAACAAAGCAATGTCTACAAATACATCGATTAAATAAACAGAAAAAAAAAAATGATGGGATATAAACAAAAATATTTTGACATTTAGGGCAGACAATAGATATATGATTTATGTGAATATGATGTAATGGATAGAAATGTCTGATGCTGGATGTCAATAAAAATAAAATGAAAAAAAAAAATACAAAAAAAATCAACTTTTACCTTGAAAATTATTTTTTACATTGAAAATCAGTTTTTGCCTTGAAAATGAACGGATTAAGAGGAGAATTGTCATTCTGCTTTACTATTGTGAAACAAAAGTGTTTTTATTATGACATGTCTCTTAACACAAACACTTGGAAAAAAAGCATCACGCAAATTGTGCCCATTCTCTCTTGTTGGCTCGCATTTCTGACAAGCGCGGGCCTTTTAACGGCCGCCCCGTCTTTGCTTCTGTCACTCGCTGTGATCTTCAGGCGCTCTGACTCACACAGCGTCTCTGATCAGATCAATGTTTCCCGTCGCTGCCATGCAGCAGCCGGCGGGATGGGAACGCCAACTTGAGCGTTGTTACTCCTCAGCGCGGCTCGCCCTAGAAGTGCCAAAACGACCTGCTGACCCCTTCATTCCTTGTGCTGGGTGACGTAGGAAAAAAAAACAAAAAAAAACTTGTTTTGTTTGTCTGCCGCGCCGTGTTCCGAGTTGGTGCCGGGAGAAGGAACACGGCAATCAGTTTAACATGTTTTTTAGTAGAGATTGACCGATACGTTTTCCCTCAGGGCCGATACCGACTATTAGTAGTCTAAGACACCAATAGCCGATTATTTGGAGCTGATATTCATTTGCTATAAAAGATATTTCAACATTAATTTGTTTTATTTATTTATTGCTTTATGAAATGCTGGACCAGTAGTGATTAGAGATGTCTGATAATGGCTTTTTTGCCCATATTCCGATGTTTTCCAACTCTTAATTACCGATTCCGATATCAATCGATACCGATATATACAGTCGTGGAATTAACACATTATTATGCCTAATTTTGTTGTGATGCCCCGCTGGATGCATTAAACAATATATATATATATATATATATATATATATATATATATATATATATATATATATATATATATATATATATATATATATATATATATATATATATATATATATATATATGAATCAGGCGTCTTTGGCTCGAAAAGGTTGGTGACCCCTGCCAAATACCATATTTTTCTGGACTAGAGAGCGTATATAAGCCGCACCCACTAAATATATATATATATATATATATATATATATTTATTTATATATATATATATATATATATATATATATATATATATATATGTATATATATATATATATTTATTTATATATATATATATGTATATACTTTTTTTTAAATATATATATATATATA
>NC_084577.2:25472586-25547586 GCF_033978685.3 Nerophis lumbriciformis | reverse complement strand
ATATATATATATATATATATATATATATATATATATATATATATATATATATATGGACCAGGCGTCTTTGGCTCGAAAAGGTTGGTGACCCCTGCCATATACCATATTTTTCCGGACTAGAGAGCGTATATAAGCCGCACCCATTAAATTTTGAAAGAAAACACATATAACTGATTACAGACACAGTTGGAAAAAAAATTAAGGTATATAAATAAACATTTACTAAAGATTGCTATGTAAATAACCACTTTCACAACATATGTATCTGCGGCTTATAGTCGGGTGTGGCTGATATATGGATGTGGAGGGGGGCGTGGCCTGCGGGCCTGCCGCGGAACAAGGTGTGCCAGGACCGGCCTTCGAAGACAGCGACAGGTGAGTAGATTCCCTGGCTGGGCCTTGTTATCTAACCACCTGTTGCCTTTATTAGCAGCAGCCGGAGCGAGACAAGTTGTTGGGAGTTGGAGTCGGAGCCAGACAGAGACATGGACTAAGAAAAAATACATTTTGCTGGCAAGCAAAAGCCGGGCAATATGTATGCAAATAAAACCGTTTTGTACCCTGAAATCCGGGCTCTCGTGGCGGTCCGAGGAACCCACTAGAGGGCAACCTCTACTATGGAAAACAAAAAATGTTCTTCTAGAATTTAGTGGGTATAATGAACATCTCAAAGCCAACTTCTTAAGACACTTGCTGAGTTACATCTGCCGAGGACCTCAAAGGTGCTAAGAACAATTGAATAACAATCTTTTTAAATTAGCCGTCCAATTCATCCGTCAAAAAAGAAGCAAATCTTCCTCTAATTAAAGCTCAGACGTGCAAAGAAAGGCCAGCGGGGTGTTGGAAGTGTCACATCCACCCAGCAGGGTTCCAGGAAAGGGTTACAACTTTCCCTGAACTCCACGACTCGGCTAATCTCCTCCCTTGTTATCGTGGCGACACCCTCGTTTCAACTCGCTCAGAGAGGCCGACTGAAAGACATCCGCTTGGTAAAGTTATTCATCTTCAGCTGTGGAGGCCGTGTCATCGCTGGTGGTTCTCCTGAGTGGATTGCAGTTACACGGGGGAAATGCGCTGGAGTGGGTTTTTAGCGGCTTTAGGGTAAATTCCGCTTTTGTGGATTTCCATAATTGTGGCACCACTAGCAATTTAAGTGGGCTTTTAATGCGTTAGCGCGAGGCACTCAACGCAACGTTTTATCAGCCTTAGAATAGCACTTGCCTCCATTGACTGATTTGCTGAAAATGGCGTTTACCGCGGCACTTTGGAATGCGAGGGTCCGATTTCCCAGTTTTTTCCATTAATTATTATGCTTTAGGTTGTAAGCAACAACTCGAGTGACTCTTTTTGGCGTAGAGAATGTCGCAGTGAAACCATCAAGATCCGACCTAGCATTAGCTTATAGCAGGGGTGTCAACACTTGCTTCCGCCAAAAAATATAAGAAAATCAAACAATTCTTACTCACTAAACCGTCCCATGTGTGATGTCTGTAGGAGTGTTTTCATGCATATTTGTACGTGGTATCGTCATGTATTAAATAGCGTTGTTAGCATTAGCTAATATGCTAACGCATTTACCAGTGTCTGTGTTACTATTATTGACTTACAATGGCATTCTTTTCGTATTGTTTAGTTTCACAAATTCCTCAGTAAATTCAGCAAAACGCTACTGTGGAGTTATTGAGTACATTATAACAAAAATTAAAGCTAATGTCGGAGTGAAATCAGCAAAATCCGACCTAGCATTAGCTCATAGCAGGGGTGTCAACACTTGTTTCCGCCGAAAAATCGAAGAAAATCAAACAATTCTTACTCACTAAACCGTCCCATGTGTGATGTCTCTAGGAGTGTTTTCATGCATGTTGGCACATGCTATCTTCATGTATTGAATAGCGTTGTTAGCATTAGCTAATATGCTAACGTGTTTACCAGTGTCTGTGTTACTATTATTGACTTACAATGGCATTCTTTTCGAATTGTTTAGTTTCACAAATTCCTCAGTAAATTCACCGAAACGCTACTGTGGAGTTATTGAGTACATTATTAAAACAAATTATAGCTAATGTCTGAGTGAAACCATCAAGATCCGACCTAGCATTAGCTTATAGCAGGGGTGTCAACACTTGCTTCCGCCAAAAAATATAAGGAAATCAAACAATTCATACTTACTAAACCGTCCCATGTGTGATGTCTGTAGGAGTGTTTTCATGCATATTTGTACGTGGTATCATCATGTATTAAATAGCGTTGTTAGCATTAGCTAATATGCTAACGCATTTACCAGTGTCTGTGTTACTATTATTGACTTACAATGGCATTCTTTTCGTATTGTTTAGTTTCACAAATTCCTCAGTAAATTCACCGAAACGCTACTGTGGAGTTATTGAGTACATTATAACAAAAATTAAAGCTAATGTCAGAGTAAAATCAGCAAAATCCGACCTAGCATTAGCTTATAGCAGGGGTGTCAACACTTGTTTCCGCCGAAAAATCGAAGAAAATCAAACAATTCTTACTCACTAAACCGTCCCATGTGTGATGTCTGTAGGAGTGTTTTCATGCATTTTTGCGCGTGCTATCGTCATGTATTGAATAGCGTTGTTAGCATTAGCTAATATGCTAACGTGTTTACCAGTGTCTGTGTTAGTATTATTAACTTACAATGGCATTCTTTTCGCATTGTTTAGTTTCACAAATTCCTCAGTAAATTCACCAAAACGTTACTGTGGAGTTATTAAGTACAATGTAACTAAAATTATAACCAATGTCGTAGTGAAACCAGCAAAATCCGGTCTAACTCTCTAGCATTAGCTTATAGCAGGGGTGTCAACACTTGTTTCCGCCGAAAAATCTAAGAAAATCAAACAATTCTTATTACTTTACAATGACATTCTTTTCGTATTGTTTAGTTTCACTAATTCCTCAATCAATTCAACAAAACGTCACCGTGGAGTTATTGAGTCTGTTTAGCTGATTGGAGAAGCTAGCTTCCGGAGCTCTTGATGACTTTTGTTTTGTTTGATCGGCCGTTTTACTGCCAATTTACAGACACCGTTTGGAAAACAATTAAGGTAGTCGATGTTACGTGCAGTGATTTCTCCAGATTCTCTGAACCTTTTGATGATGTCACAGACCTTAGATGGTGAAATCCCTAAATTCCTTGCAATAGCTCGTAGAGAAATGTTCTTAAACTGTGATAATAATGAGGGATTTTTTAATCACTGCTATGTTAGAATTCTTATAATATTGATACTGTTGTTGATAATATTACTTTTTGTTTGACTACTTTTGGATCGTTTTGTGTCATGTTTGTGTGTCCTCTCAATTGTTCTGTTGATTGCTATTCTGAACGTTGCTAGGTCGGGTTTGGTTTTGGAATTGGAATTGTACTATTATGGTATTATTGTGTATCATTTTGTTGGACTGATTAATTTCAAAAACTGTTTGAAATGTGGACTGGTCAGACCACAGAACACTTTTCCACTTTGCATCAGTCCATCTTAGATCAGCTCGGGCCCAGCGAAGCCGGCGGCGCTTCTGGGTGTTGTTGATAAATGGCTTTGGCTTAGGTTTTGGTGATACTATTGTTGATATTATTAATTTTTGTTTGACTACTTTTGGATCGTTTTGTGTCATGTTTGTGTGTCCTCTCAATTGCTCTGTTGATTGCTGTTCTAAATGTTGCTGGGCCAGGTTTGGTTTTGGAATTGGAATTGTACTATTATGGTATCATTGTGTATTATTTTGTTGGACTGATTAATTTCAAAAACTGTTTGAAATGTGGACTGGTCAGACCACAGAACACTTTTCCACTTTGCATCAGTCCATCTTAGATGAGCTCGGGCCCAGCGAAGCCGGCGGCACTTCTGGGTGTTGTTGATAAATGGCTTTGGCTTTAGTTTTGCTGATACTATTGTTGATATTATTAATTTTTGTTTGACTACTTTTGGATCGTTTTGTGTCATGTTTGTGTGTCCTCTCAATTGCTCTGTTGATTGCTATTCTGAATGTTGCTAGGCCGGGTTTGGTTTTAGAATTGGAATTGTACTATTATGCTATTATTGTGTATTATTTTGTTGGACTGATTAATTTAAAAAATAATTTCAAATGTGGACTGGTCAGACCACAGAACACTTTTCCACATTGCATCAGTCCATCTTAGATGAGCTCGGGCCCAGCGAAGCCGGCGGCACTTCTGGGTGTTGTTGATAAATGGCTTTGGCTTTGGTTTTGCTGATACTATTGTTGATATTATTGATTTTTGTTTGACTACTTTTGGATCGTTTTGTGTCATGTTTGTGTGTCCTCTCAATTGCTCTGTTGATTGCTGTTCTAAATGTTGCTGGGACGGGTTTGGTTTTGGAATTGGAATTGTACTATTATGGTATTATTGTGTATTATTTTGTTGGACTGATTAATTTCAAAAACTGTTTGAATTGTGGACTGGTCAGACCACAGAACACTTTCCCACTTTGCATCAGTCCATCTTAGATGAGCTCGGGCCCAGCGAAGCCGGCGGCGTTTCTGGGTGTTGTTGATAAATAGCTTTGGCTTTGGTTTTGCTGATACTATTTTTGATTTTATTAATTTTAATTTGACTACTTTTGGATCGTTTTGTGTCATGTTTGTGTGTCCTCTCAATTGCTCTGTTGATTGCTATTCTGAATGTTGCTAGGCCGGGTTTGGTTTTGGAATTGGAATTGTACTATTATGGTATTATTGTGTATTATTTTGTTGGACTGATTCATTTCAAAAACTGTTTGAAATGTGGACTTGTCAGACCACAGAACACTTTCCCACTTTGCATCAGTCCATCTTAGATGAGCTCGGGCCCAGCGAAGCCGGCGGCGCTTCTGGGTGTTGTTGATAAATGGCTTTGGCTATGGTTTTGCTGATACTATTGTTGATATTATTAATTTTAGTTCGACTACTTTTGGATCGTTTTGTGTCATGTTTGTGTGTCCTCTCAATTGCTCTGTTGATTGCTGTTCTAAATGTTGCTGGGCCGGGTTTGGTTTTGGAATTGGAATTGTACTATTATGGTATTATTGTGTATTATTTTGTTGGACTGATTAATTTGAAAAACTGTTTGAAATGTGGACTGGTCAGACCACAGAACACTTTCCCACTTTGCATCAGTCCATCTTAGATGAGCTCGGGCCCAGCGAAGCCGGTGGCGCTTATGGGTGTTGTTGATAAATAGCTTTGGCTTTGGTTTTGCTGATACTATTTTTGATATTATTAATTTTAGTTTGACTACTTTTGGATCGTTTTGTGTCATGTTTGTGTGTCCTCTCAATTGCTCTCTTGATTGCTATTCTGAATGTTGCTAGGCCGGGTTTGGTTTTAGAATTGGAATTGTACTATTATGCTATTATTGTGTATTATTTTGTTGGACTGATTAATTTAAAAAATAATTTCAAATGTGGACTGGTCAGACCACAGAACACTTTTCCACATTGCATCAGTCCATCTTAGATGAGCTCGGGCCCAGCGAAGCCGGCGGCACTTCTGGGTGTTGTTGATAAATGGCTTTGGCTTTGGTTTTGCTGATACTATTGTTGATATTATTGATTTTTGTTTGACTACTTTTGGATCGTTTTGTGTCATGTTTGTGTGTCCTCTCAATTGCTCTGTTGATTGCTATTCTGAATGTTGCTGGGCCGGGTTTGGTTTTGGAATTGGAATTGTACTATTATGGTATTATTGTGTATTATTTTGTTGGACTGATTAATTTCAAAAACTGTTTGAAATGTGGACTGGTCAGACCACAGAACACTTTCCCACTTTGCATCAGTCCATCTTAGATGAGTTCGGGCCCAGCGAAGCTGGTGGCCCTTCTGGGTGTTGTTGATAAATGGCTTTGGCTTTGGTTTTGCTGATACTATTGTTGATATTTTTAATTTTTGTTTGACTACTTTTGGATCGTTTTGTGTCATGTTTGTGTGTCCTCTCAATTGCTCTGTTGATTGCTGTTCTAAATGTTGCTGGGCCGGGTTTGGTTTTGGAATTGGAATTGTACTAATATGGTATTATTGTGTATTTTTTTGTTGGACTGATTAATTTCAAAAACTGTTTGAAATGTGGACTCGTCAGACCACAGAACACTTTTCCACTTTGCATCAGTCCATCTTAGATGAGTTCGGGCCCAGCGAAGCCGGCGGCACTTCTGGGTGTTGTTGATAAATGGCTTTGGCTTTAGTTTTGCTGATACTATTGTTGATATTATTAATTTTTGTTTGACTACTTTTGGATCGTTTTGTGTCATGTTTGTGTGTCCTCTCAATTGCTTTCTGGATTGCTATTCTGAATGTTGCTAGGCCGGGTTTGGTTTTAGAATTGGAATTGTACTATTATGGTATTATTGTGTATTATTTTGTTGGACTGATTAATTTCAAAAACGATTTGAAATGTGGACTGGTCAGACCACAGAACACTTTTCCACTTTGCATCAGTCCATCTTAGATGAGCTCGGGCCCAGCGAAGCCGGTGGCGCTTCTGGGTGTTGTTGATAAATGGCTTTGGCTTTGGTTTTGCTGATACTATTGTTGATATTATTCATTTTTGTTTGACTACTTTTGGATCGTTTAGTGTCATGTTTGTGTGTCCTCTCAATTGCTCTGTTGATTGCTATTCTGAATGTTGCTGGGCCGGGTTTGGTTTTGGAATTGGAATTGTACTATTATGGTATTATTGTGTATTATTTTGTTGGACTGATTAATTTCAAAAACTGTTTGAAATGTGGACTGGTCAGACCACAGAACACTTTCCCACTTTGCATCAGTCCATCTTAGATGAGTTCGGGCCCAGCGAAGCTGGTGGCCCTTCTGGGTGTTGTTGATAAATGGCTTTGGCTTTGGTTTTGCTGATACTATTGTTGATATTTTTAATTTTTGTTTGACTACTTTTGGATCGTTTTGTGTCATGTTTGTGTGTCCTCTCAATTGCTCTGTTGATTGCTGTTCTAAATGTTGCTGGGCCGGGTTTGGTTTTGGAATTGGAATTGTACTAATATGGTATTATTGTGTATTTTTTTGTTGGACTGATTAATTTCAAAAACTGTTTAAAATGTGGACTCGTCAGACCACAGAACACTTTTCCACTTTGCATCAGTCCATCTTAGATGAGTTCGGGCCCAGCGAAGCCGGCGGCACTTCTGGGTGTTGTTGATAAATGGCTTTGGCTTTAGTTTTGCTGATACTATTGTTGATATTATTAATTTTTGTTTGACTACTTTTGGATCGTTTTGTGTCATGTTTGTGTGTCCTCTCAATTGCTTTCTGGATTGCTATTCTGAATGTTGCTAGGCCGGGTTTGGTTTTAGAATTGGAATTGTACTATTATGGTATTATTGTGTATTATTTTGTTGGACTGATTAATTTCAAAAACGATTTGAAATGTGGACTGGTCAGACCACAGAACACTTTTCCACTTTGCATCAGTCCATCTTAGATGAGCTCGGGCCCAGCGAAGCCGGTGGCGCTTCTGGGTGTTGTTGATAAATGGCTTTGGCTTTGGTTTTGCTGATACTATTGTTGATATTATTCATTTTTGTTTGACTACTTTTGGATCGTTTAGTGTCATGTTTGTGTGTCCTCTCAATTGCTCTGTTGATTGCTATTCTGAATGTTGCTGGGCCGGGTTTGGTTTTGGAATTGGAATTGTACTATTATGGTATTATTGTGTATTATTTTGTTGGACTGATTAATTTCAAAAACTGTTTGAAATGTGGACTGGTCAGACCACAGAACACTTTTCCACTTTGCATCAGTCCATCTTAGATGAGCTCGGGCCCAGCGAAGCCGGCGGCACTTCTGGGTGTTGTTGATAAATGGCTTTGGCTTTGGTTTTGCTGATACTATTGTTGATATTATTGATTTTTGTTTGACTACTTTTGGATCGTTTTGTGTCATGTTTGTGTGTCCTCTCAATTGCTCTGTTGATTGCTGTTCTAAATGTTGCTGGGACGGGTTTGGTTTTGGAATTGGAATTGTACTATTATGGTATTATTGTGTATTATTTTGTTGGACTGATTAATTTCAAAAACTGTTTGAAATGTGGACTCGTCAGACCACAGAACACTTTCCCACTTTGCATCAGTCCATCTTAGATGAGCTCGGGCCCAGCGAAGCCGGCGGCGTTTCTGGGTGTTGTTGATAAATAGCTTTGGCTTTGGTTTTGCTGATACTATTTTTGATTTTATTAATTTTAATTTGACTACTTTTGGATCGTTTTGTGTCATATTTGTGTGTCCTCTCAATTGCTCTGTTGATTGCTATTCTGAATGTTGCTAGGCCGGGTTTGGTTTTGGAATTGGAATTGTACTATTATGGTATTATTGTGTATTATTTTGTTGGACTGATTCATTTCAAAAACTGTTTGAAATGTGGACTTGTCAGACCACAGAACACTTTCCCACTTTGCATCGGTCCATCTTAGATGAGCTCGGGCCCAGCGAAGCCGGCGGCGCTTCTGGGTGTTGTTGATAAATGGCTTTGGCTTTGGTTTTGCTGATACTATTGTTGATATTATTAATTTTAGTTCGACTACTTTTGGATCGTTTTGTGTCATGTTTGTGTGTCCTCTCAATTGCTCTGTTGATTGCTGTTCTAAATGTTGCTGGGCCGGGTTTGGTTTTGGAATTGGAATTGTACTATTATGGTATTATTGTGTATTATTTTGTTGGACTGATTAATTTAAAAAACTGTTTGAAATGTGGACTGGTCAGACCACAGAACACTTTCCCACTTTGCATCAGTCCATCTTAGATGAGCTCGGGCCCAGCGAAGCCGGTGGCGCTTATGGGTGTTGTTGATAAATGGCTTTGGCTTTGGTTTTGCTGATACTATTGTTGATATTATACATTTTTGTTTGACTACTTTTGGATCGTTTTGTGTCATGTTTGTGTGTCCTCTCAATTGCTCTGTTGATTGCTATTCTGAATGTTGCTAGGCCGGGTTTGGTTTTGGAATTGGAATTGTACTATTATGGTATTATTGTGTATTATTTTGTTGCACTGATTCATTTCAAAAACTGTTTGAAATGCGGACTGGTCAGACCACAGAACACTTTCCCACTTTGCATCAGTCCATCTTAGATGAGCTCGGGCCCAGCGAAGCCGCTTCTGGGTGTTGTTGATAAATGGCTTTGGCTTTGCATAGTAGAGTTTTAACTTGCACTTACAGTAGTAGAATTGGAATTGTATTATTATGGTATTATTGTGTATTATTTTGTTGGACTGATTAAAAAAAAATCACAAAGAAACAGTTTTCGACATTCAACTCTACAAAAATAAAATGTGTGTGGTATCGTGCTGGCACCGTATCGAGTTATTATTGGTATCGGCCCAACACCGTATCGTTTGGGACATTATGAAGTCGTACTTTGAGGACGTAAGGATGGAATTCTTCTCATTCAAAACCTTTTTCTTCCCATCCATCTCTTATTGTGAAACTCCCCATTTTTTAATCTCCCGCCCCGGTGCGTCGGCGCTCTACCTGCCAGTTCCTTGGGGGAGGCGGGCTCTTTGGCGACAGATGGCCGTCTGCTCTTCATCTCGATGGCGACCCTGGAGCCGTAGCGGGCCTTGCCGGGCGACAGCAACTCCTCATTGGCCGAGGAGTCGGTCCGTGCGGCGGAGTTCCGCCCACTCGCCTCCTCCACAACCAATGCCACCGTGTCTCTCAGGGTGTTGCTAGGCGACACGGCCCTCGACGGTCCCACCGCGTCCTCCTCCATTTTGGAAGCGGATCTCGTCAGCGCCTGGTTCTGCCCGTTGCTCTGCTGCCTGGGCACGGTGGGGGAAATGGCGGCCTTGCCGTGGGCCGTCCCTTGGTGGCTGTACACCTTGTACCGGATCATCAGGATGATGATGAAGACCAGGACGGACGCCACGATGATGCCGCCGATGATGATGATCATGGTCCCGCCCAGGAAGTGGCTGTGCAGCGCCTGGCACTGCGTGAAGTCCGTGTCGGTGGTGAATGACAGGCAGCCCAGGGGTCGCGTGGCGGTCAGCGAGGTGACGACGTCGTCGAACACGGCGAGGACGCAGAGGTCGTAGCTTCTGCCGGCGGCGAGGTCGCGGACGAGGAAGTCGTTGGTGCTGGAGGGGATCATCCTGGGAGAGCAGAAACACAACATCACATTTTTTGGTCAGAAGGCAGATTTCATCATCCGGTGCACAAAATAATCCATTCACAGCCAAATCATGATTCTTATTCATTTATTTTTTCTGATTCAAAGTAAATTATTTTTAAAAAGCCATAAAAAAAAAAAAAAGGTCAGGTCGCGGGGGCAGCAGCCTAAACAGAGAAGCTCAGATTCCCTTTCCCCAGCCACTTTGTCCAGCTCATCCCATATATAAATATATGGGAGGAGCTTATTTTTATATATATATATATATATATATATATATATATATATATATATATATATATATATATATAAATGTATATATAAATGCATGTATATATATGTATATGCATATGTACATGTTTGTATATAAATGTGTATATATATATATATATATATATATATATATATATATATATACATATAAATATATATAAATATATATTTTTTAAATATATATATATATATATTTAAAAAATATATATATACATATACATATATATATATATAAAAAAATATATATTAAAAAATATATATTAAAAAAATATATATTTATATATATTTATATGTATATATATATATATATATATATATATATATATATATATACATATATATATATATATATTTTTTTTTTCTTTTTATATATATATATACAAAAAAAAAAAATATATATATATATATATATATTTTTTTTTTTATCCGATAATATCGGTACCGATAATAAAAAAAACGATACCGATTATTTCCGATATTACATTTTAAAGCATTTATCGGCCGATATTATCGGATAAAAAAAAAAAAAAAAAAAAATATATATATATATTTATTTTTTTTGTATATATATATATAAAAAAATATATATATATATATGTATATATATATATATATATATATATATATATATATATATATATATTTTTTTATATATATATGTATACAAAAAAAAAAAATATATATATATATATATATATTAAAAAAAAATGTATCCGATAATATCGGCCGATAAATGCTTTAAAATGTAATATCGGAAATAATCGGTATCGTTTTTTTTATTATCGGTATCGTTTTTTGTTTTTATTAATTAAATCAACATAAAAAACACAAGATACACTTACAATTCGTGCACCAACCCAAAAAACCTCCCTCCCCCATTTACACTCATTCACACTCATTCACACAAAAGGATTGTTTCTTTATGTTATTAATATTCTGGTTCCTACATTATATATCAATATATATCAATACAGTCTGCAAGGGATACAGTCCGTAAGCACACTTGCTGCTGGTCCACTAATAGTACTAACCTTTAACAGTTAATTTGACTAATTTTCATTAATTACTAGTTTCTATGTAACTGTTTTTATAATGTTTTTTTTATTCAAGAAAATGTTTTTAATTTATTTATCTTATTTTATTTTATAATTTTTTTTAAAAAGGACCTTATCTTCACCATACATGGTTGTCCAAATTAGGCATAATAATGTGTTAATTCCACGACTGTATATATCGGTATCGGTAATTAAAGAGTTGGACAATATCGGAATATCGGATATCGGCAAAAAGCCATTATCGGACATCCCTGATATATAATATATAACACTTTTTAGAGCGCAAAAAAAAAAAAAAAACACACCATAAACTACACAACCGGACAGCGGTTGTCATAATCGGTTCGTTTTTAAATGTTTAAAAAAATGAAATTTTATTATCAAAAATATTTAATATTTATCAACACACACAACAACACCAGGAATCGGTGTCATATCTGTTCAGATGTGAACGGTACCCATCCCCGTTTATCCAATTGGCTTACTACCATAAACACAATATGGATTGTAAATGGTTTCCTGGAATAGAACTGTTCCTTGGATTATTTTCTTGCGTTCTGCACATTTGCAGCAAGGACATTCTCTAATGAATATGTGAGTCATTGTTATCATCTCAGGTCATCACATTGTTTTGTCACCGCCTTCAGCGTCTAATGCATATATTAAAGGTCCCCTTCCCGAGCAGGCACCAGTAAGCAACACGGGAGCGTCATTATGCCGTACGCAGAACAAAAGAGCTTGTTGGAACTCGTCTGTAATCATCTTTCTCTGCTCAGAAGCTCCCGAGCAAAATCACTGATATGATTGAAAGCGCCGTGCTTTACATTTATAGTACTGAGTACAGTTGGACGTTTGCAGCTGCAAATGTGTGTCTGTTTGACCCTTTTAGCCAGGAGTGTCCAAAGTGCGGTCCGGGGCACATTTGAAAAATGCTACTACCAAAAAAAAACCCATAAAAAAAGAAATAAAAGAGCAAACAGGTGGAATGAGAAAATGTTGCAGACTCTAATAGAATAAACTATTAGAGTCAATGTTGGTATGAATTATTGTCCTATTAAAGGCTCTGATTACTTCACATGAAATATTCCACTTTCAAATATGTTTTTGGGGGAAAATATTTTATATTGCCATGTAAATAAAACAAGCTTTTCTTGGACAAAAAGGGCATAAAACATAGGAAAACAAAGAATTATGAAAACAGATAGATGTGAAATTGATCTAGGGATTTAAGTGTTGGAAGTAAAAATAATATATATTGATGTATTATCTTTTTTTTAAACACTTTTATGAGTGGGGCCCTTTTAAAATGCTACTAAAAAAACATAACAATTAAATACAAGAGCAAACAGGTGTACTGAGAAGATGTTGCAGATTTCACTATAATAAAATAAACTGTAAAAAAACGATATTTAGATTAAATTAATGTTGGTATGAATTATTGGCCTATTAAAGGCTCCAACTACTTCACATAAAATATTCCACTTTGAAATATTGTTTTGGGCAAAATATTACATATTGCCATATAAATAAAACAAGGTTTTCTTGAACAAAAAGGGCATAAAACATAAGAAAACAAAGAATTATGAAAACAGATAGATGTGAAGTTGATCTTGGGATTTAAGTGTTGAAATTAAAAATAATATATATTGGTGTATTATCTTTTTTTTATCACTTTTATGAGTGGGACCCTTTTAAAATGCTACTAAAAAAAATGTAAAAATGAAATACAAGAGCAAATATGTGTAATGAGAAAATGTGACTATAATAAAAGTAAGTAAACTGTAAAAAAAATTATATTTAAATTAAATTAATGTTGGTATGAATTATTGGCCTGTTAAAGGCTCCAACTACTTCACATGACATATTTTACTTGGAAATATTATATCTTTTTTTAATACTTTTATGAGTGGGGCACTTTTAAAATGCTACTAAAAAAACATAATCAAGAAATACAAGAGCAAACAGGTGTAATGAGAAAATGTTGCAGATTTGACTATAATAAAATAAAGTAAACTGTAAAAAAATATATTTAAATAAATTAATGTTGGTATGAATTATTGTCCTATTAAAGGTTCCAATTACTTCACATGAAATATTCCACTTTGAAATATGTTTTGGGGAAAATATTTCATATTGCCATATAAATAAAACAAGGTTTTCTTGGACAAAAAGGGCATAAAACATAAAAAAAACTAAAGAATTATGAAAACAGATAGATGTGAAGTTGATCTAGGGATTTAAGTGTTGAAATTAAAAATAATATATATTGGTGTATTATTTTTTTTAATCACTGTTATGAGTGGGGCCCTTTTAAAATGCTACTAAAAAAAACGTAACAATTAAATACAAGAGCAAACAGGTGTAATGAGAAAATGTGACTATGATAAAAATAAGTAAACTGTAAAAAAAACAATATTTAAATTAAATTAATGTTGGTATGAATTATTGGCCTGTTAAAGGCTCCAAATACTTCACATGAAATATTTCACTTGGAAATATTATATCTTTTTTTAATACTTTTATGAGTGGGGCACTTTTAAAATGCTACTAAAAAAACATAAACAAGAAATACAAGAGCAAACAGGTGTAATGAGAAAATGTTGCAGATTTGACTATAATAAAATCAAGTAAACTGTAAAAAAAATATATTTAAAGAAATTAATGTTGGTATGAATTATTGGCCTATTAAAGGTTCCAACTACTTTACATGAAATATTCCACTTTGAAATATGTTTTGGGGAAAATATTACATATTGCCATATAAGTAAAACAAGGTTTTCTTGGACAAAAAGGCAATAAAACATAAGAAAACAAAGAATTATGAAAACAGATAGATGTGAAGTTGATCTAGGGATTTAAGTGTTGAAATTAAAAAATAATATATATTGGTGTATTATCTTTTGTTTATCACTTTTATGAGTGGGACCCTTTTAAAATGCTACTAAAAAAACATTAAAATGAAATACAAGAGCAAACAGGTGTAATGAGAAAATGTGACTAAAATAAAAAAATAAGTAAACTGTAAAAAAAAAAAATATTTAAATTAAATTAATGTTGGTATGAATTATTGGCCTGTTAAAGGCTCCAACTACTTCACATGAAATATTTCATTTGGAAATATGTTATCTTTTTTAACACTTTTATGAGTTTGGCCCTTTTAAAATGCTAGTAAAAAAACATAAACATGAAATACAAGAGCAAACAGGTGTAATGAAAAAATGTTGCTGATTTGACTATATTAAAATCAAGTAAACTGTAAAAAAAAAAATATTTTAATAAATTAATGTTGGTATGAATTATTGTCCTATTAAAGGCTCCAACTACTTCACATAAAATATTCCACTTTGAAATATTGTTTTGGGCAAAATATTACATATTGTCATATAAATAAAACAAGGTTTTCTTGGACAAAAAGGGCATAAAACATAAAAAAAACAGATAGATGTGAAGTTGATCTAGGGATTTAAGTGTTGAAATTAAAAATAATATATATTGGTGTAGTATCTTTTTTTTATCACTTTTATGAGTGGGGCCCTTTTAAAATGCTACTAAAAAAACGTAAAAATGAAATACAAGAGCAAACAGGTGTAATGAGAAAATGTGACTAAAATAAAAAATAAGTCAACTGTAAAAAATATAATATTTAATTTAAATTAATGTTGGTATGAATTATTGGCCTGTTAAAGGCTCCAACTACTTCACATGACATATTTTACTTGGAAATATTTTATCTTTTTTTTAATACTTTTATGAGTGGGGCACTTTTAAAATGCTACTAAAAAAACATAAACAAGAAATACAAGAGCAAACAGGTGTAATGAGAAAATGTTGCAGATTTTTACTATAATAAAATAATGTAAACTGTAAAAACAATATATTTAAATAAATTAATGTTGGTATGAATTATTGTCCTATTAAAGGTTCCAATTACTTCACATGAAATATTCCACTTTGAAATATGTTTTGGGGAAAATATTTCATATTGCCATATAAATAAAACAAGGTTTTCTTGGACAAAAAGGGCATAAAACATAAAAAAAACAGATAGATGTGAAGTTGATCCAGGGATTTAAGTGTTGAAATTAAAAATAATATATATTGGTGTATTATCTTTTTTTTATCACTTTTATGAGTGGGACCCTTTTAAAATGCTACTAAAAAAATCATAAAAATGAAATACAAGAGCAAACAGGTGTAATGAGAAAATGTGACTATAATAAAAGTAAGTAAACTGTAAAAAAAATATATATTTAAATTAAATTAATGTTGGTATGAATTATTGGCCTGTTAAAGGCTCCAACTACTTCACATGACATATTTTACTTGGAAATATTATATCTTTTTTTAATACTTTTATGAGTGGGGCACTTTTAAAATGCTAGTAAAAAAACATAAACAAGAAATACAAGAGCAAACAGGTGTAATGAGAAAATGTTGCAGATTTTTACTATAATAAAATAATGTAAACTGTAAAAACAATATATTTAAATAAATTAATGTTGGTATGAATTATTGGCCTATTAAAGGCTCCAACTACTTCACATAAAATATTCCACTTTGAAATATTGTTTTGGGCAAAATATGACATATTGCCATGTAAATAAAACAAGGTTTTCTTGGACAAAAAGGGCATAAAACATAAGAAAACAAAGAATTATGAAAACAGATAGATGTGAAGTTGATCCAGGGATTTTAGTGTTGAAATTAAAAATAATATATATTGGTGTAGTATCTTTTTTTTAATCACTTTTATGAGTGGGGCCCTTTTAAAATGCTACTAAAAAAAACGTAAAAATGAAATACAAGAGCAAACAAGTGTAATGAGAAAATGTGACTATGATAAAAATAAGTAAACTGTAAAAAAACAATATTTAAATTAAATTAATGTTGGTATGAATTATTGGCCTGTTAAAGGCTCCAACTACTTCACATGAAATATTTCACTTGGAAATATTTTATCTTTTTTTTAACACTTTTATGAGTGGGGCCCTTTTAAAATGCTAGTAAAAAAACATAAACAAGAAATACAAGAGCAAACAGGTGTAATGAGAAAATGTTGCAGATTTGACTATAATAAAATAAAGTAAACTGTAAAAAAAAAATATTTAAATAAATTAATGTTGGTATGAATTATCGGCCTATTAAAAGTTCCAACTACTTCACATGAAATATTCCACTTTGAAATATGTTTTGGGCAAAATATTTCATACTGCCATATAAATAAAACAAGGTTTTCTTGGACAAAAAGGGCATAAAACATAAGAAAACAAAGAATTATGAAAACAGATGGATGTGAAGTTGATCCAGGGATTTAAGTGTTGAAATTAAAAATAATATATATTGGTGTATTATCTTTTTTTTATCACTTTTATGAGTGGGACCCTTTTAAAATGGTACTAAAAAAACATTAAAATGAAATACAAGAGCAAACAGGTGTAATGAGAAAATGTGACTAAAATAAAAAAATAAGTAAACTGTAAAAAAAAAAAATATTTAAATTAAATTAATGTTGGTATGAATTATTGGCCTGTTAAAGGCTCCGACTACTTCACATGAAAGGCACCATTAATGCTGAAAGGTACATACAGGTGTTGGAGCAACATATGTTGCCATCCAAGCAACATTCTCATGGACGCCCCTGCTTATTTCAGCAAGACAATGCCAAGCCACATTATTGTTAGAATAATTATGTTTACGTTATCAAACAACTCTCATGCTTAAAGGCCGTTGCTATAGTTACAATCAATTGTGCTGAAGTTGTACTTTTCTATCTGTGCAAAGGCACACAACGGGTAATCTTGCTTTGCGAGTTGTCTTGTGTCAGCAGTTTGTTTCCAGACCCTGCCTGCTGACAACCAAGGACGGACGTCGAGTACCTCCGCGCGGACAGGACAGAGACAGGGCGAGACCACGAGTGTCAGCACATTTCCATTCTGAATAATCATGTATTGTGTCTACTGGGGCTGCTTGCAGCCTCAGCGATGTTAACTAGGGACCTCCCGAATAAATAGAGGAGCACGTGGGACTGTACCTTAGAGCGTAGGGTGAAACGGTAACTGAGTGTACAGCCCAATACGTCTCTCCTCATGAGTAAAATTCAACTCTGTCTCTGCTTGATTCCTTCTTCTTGTCTTGTGTAATATAGATAGTTTGGTGTTTGAACCTGACAATTATGCACCTGTCACAACAGCGTGGCTTCGTAGTAAAAAAGTGCGGGGTACTAGACTGGCCTGCCTGTAGTCCAGACCTGTCTCCTATTGAAAATGCATTACGAAGCCTAAAATACCACAACAGAGACCCCGTTGTGGTATTTGTGGAGAATGCATATATGTTTAAGGGTTATTTCTTTATTCATAGCCATGTTTAGATCATCTAGTACTTTTCTTTTGTATATTCTGTATACCAGTTTCTCTTTGTCTTCATAGGTCTGTTTAGTGTCTTAGACATTGGAATGTGAATACATCCCCCCTCCTTGCCTTATCAGTGTTGGGAAAGGGAGAGGCATTCCTTTTCTTTTCTTTTCTTTAAAGAGTAGTTTGTTTCCACGTTTGGATGTGATATCAACTCGAGTAGCCGATATGAATGTATTGGTGTGGGCTGAACTCCTGAAATTTCAGTGAAACTTGATAATATTCCTATTCTGTCTTGATGGTCCTTCTTCCTCAGCATATATGTCATCAAAAGAACTTGGGATTGACCATTAACTTAGATTCCCTGGGAGGAAGAGCTGGTCGACGCAACTTATTCCACTTAAAAAGTTGGTATCCTCAATTCCCAAACGTTTACTGAGTGTTGTTAAAAGGAAAGGCCATGTAACACAGTGGTAAAAATGCCCCTGTGACAACTTCTTTGCAATGTGTTGCTGCCATTAAATTCTAAGTTAACGATTATTTGCAAAAAAAAAAAGAAGTTTCTCAGTGTGAACATGAAATATCTTGTCTTTGCAGTCTATTCAATTGAATATAAGTTGAAAAAGATTTTGCAAATCATCGTATTCTGCTTTTATTTAGAAATTACTTCACTGTTTTTAGGTTTTGTACATGAATCGTTACCCGGCGGTACTGAAAGAACTCAGTCGGTACCTATAAAAGTACTAAATTCAGTAACAATCCAATATTTACATGCCAAATACTTTCCCAGGGGAAATAAGTCAATTTCATCAAAACACACCTGAGTTCTACATTTTACTGCCTTAATGTTTCCACTTTTCCCTCCTCCATGTAAACAAGTCATCTACACAAATTCCCATATTAATTATCCCACCCACTTCTGCATTTTTTTATTTTGTGATGAAAGTCTCTCTGTGGCCGTTCCTCCCCGTAAACCTATTTCCCCATCTTAATGTAAATAGTTTCACCAAACTCAGGGAGAACTTCCTTTTTCCAGAACTTGGACAATTAGGGACAGGCTCCTGGAGACAAACACAATGATAGTTTACTGGGGGGGGATGCCTGGGGGAAATCAGTCAGGGACTTGTGTCGGTGCAGCCTATAAAAGCGCGAGTGAGCTTCCGATCTAATCCTTGCAGTTCAACACTGAACCAAAGCAAAGTCGCGCATTTTGAAAGCTGGAAAAAACTCTTTAATGGTCAAGAATTTGTCATGGGAAAAGTGCGAGCCAATGCGTCCATTTGAGGTGCAGCATCACTGGAAGGAAATATTAGGGATGTGCCGATTTTCGTGAAAAAGTATGATTGCCATATTAAAGCCGATCTCCATTGGCTGACACTGTATTTACTTGTAGTCCCCCGGCTGAGAAGTGGCTAGCAGCCAGTTAAGTCCCCTGAGTTAAAAGTTAGTTCAGGTTAAAGTAACAATGATACCAATAGAAGCATTTAAGTCCCATCTTAAAACTCATTTGTATACTCTAGCCCAGGGGTCGGCAACCTAAAATGTTGAAAGAGCCATATTGGACCAAAAATACAAAAACAAAACTGTCTGGAGCCGCAACAAATTAAAAGCCATATTACATACAGATAGTGTGTCATGAGATATACATTGAATTGAGATGACTTAAAGGAAACTAAATGACCTCAAATATAGCTACAAATTACGCATAATGATGCAATATGTACATATAGCTAGCCTAAATAGCATGTTAGCATCGATTAGCTTGCAGTCATGCAGTGACCAAATATGTCTGATTAGCACTCCACACAAGTCAATAACATCAACAAAACTCACCTTTGTGCGTTCATGCACAACGTTAAAAGTTTGGTGGACAAAATGAGACAGAAAAAGAAGTGGCATAAAACACGTCCTCGAAAGTCGGAGAAAGTTATACATGTAAACAAACTACGGTGAGTTCAAGGACCGCCAAAGTTAGTAGGACAAAACGGCGCTCGCCAAATATTTGAGTCAGTGAAGCATGTTAAATATAAACAGTGTGCTTTATAACAATTAGGGAGGTTTGTGTCATGTTTGTCCTCCTACAGAAACCATATTAAAACAAAAACATATATTTTTTCCCCCTCATCTTTTTCCATTTTTCATACATTTTTGAAAAAGCGCCAGAGAGCCACTAGGGCGGCGCTAAAGAGCCGCAAGGCTCTAGCCTTTAAAACGACCCCCTTTTTAGACCAGTTGATCTGCCGTTTATTTTATTTTCTCCTCTGCCCCCCCCTCTCCCTTGTGGAGGGGGGGGGGGGGGGGGACACAGGAGGACATCTACTTAAAAATAGAGATGTCCGATAATATCGGCCAATTAATGCTTTACAATGTAATATCGGAAATTATCGGTATCGTTTTTTTTTTTTTTATCGGTATTGTTTTTTTTTTTTTGTTATTAAATCAACATAAAAAACACAAGATATACCTACAATTAGTGCACCAACCCAAAAAACCTCCCTCCCCCATTTACACTCATTCACACAAAAGTGTTGTTTCTTTCTGTTATTAATATTGTGGTTCCTACATTATATATCAATATATATCAATACAGTCTGCAAGGGATACAGTCCGTAAGCACACATTATTGTGCGTGCTGCTGCTCCACTAATAGTACTAACCAGTTAATTTTACTCGTTTTCATTAATTACTAGTTTCCATGTTTTTATATTGTTTTACTTTCTTTTTTATTCAAGAAAACGTTTTTAATTTATTTATCTTATTTTATTTTATAATTCTTTTTGAAAAGGACCTCATCTTCACCATACCTGGTTGTCCAAATTAGGCATAATAATGTGTTAATTCCACGACTGTATATATCGGTATCGGTTGATATCGGTATCGGTAATTAAAGAGTTGGACAATATCGGATATCGGCAAAAAGCCATTATCGGACTCCCTACTAAAAAATGATGTTTATTACACTTGTATAGCACTTTTCTACCTTCAAGGTATGGAATCCGGTACCCAAGCAGCCAGTCCTTTTAACTCCCTTTACCATGAATTGATTAACGTGGACCCCGACTTAAACAAGTTGAAAAACTCATTGGGGTGTTACCATTTAGTGGTCAATTGTACGGAATATGTACTGTACTGTGCAATATACTAATACAAGTTTCAATCAATCAATCAATCAAAAAAAAAAAAACCTTCAAAAAGCCATAAATCCCATCTCTAAATTACAGACGCAAAAACACAGCAATCACAAACAGAGCTCACAATGTGATTTATCAAGACTGAAACCCAGTGATTATACTTGCATCTCTTAGTCCCGGTCCTCTGTTTGATTGGGCATGACTCCATTAGCACGGGCGCATATAACGCCTTTGTAATATTAACTACTAGGCATGCAATTAGAGTGTCAGTACTTAATAGGCCCTACATGTAATGGTACCACATTAGGAACCGTGGACAATGATATTCAGTCAAGGTGTTTGCGAGGACTCGGACTGCCGGAACGTAGAAATACCAGACTGAGTCTATTTGATGCAGACTGGATGCTTATTCAGTGAATGACTTCATTTTTGACACACACACATACTGGTTATTAAATGGAATGGGGACCAAGTTTTTGATCATGACTTGTGGGGACCACCCTTTCTACAAAAAAACTGCCCAGTTAGCTCATACACGTCTTTAAATCTCTGGATTGATGAAGTAATGTGCTGATCATTCTTACCGGGGACCCTGGGGAAAAAGAGTTAATATGGTTCATGGGGACCACATTTAAATAATGTTGCATAATTCACACACATTTGTACGTGACTACTGAGGACCATTTAAAAATAAAAAAAATAAAAAAGTTGTTGCTGCTTTGCAAATGTCTCACACTCAAACTTACCAGTAAACATGTTTTATGGGCCAAAGCTTAAAAATCACTTAGGCATCTTAAGAATGGATCCGACTATCATTTAAAAAGGTTTCCCTTTAGGGCAGTGGTCCCAAACCTTTTTGTAGCTGCAGACCGCTCAACGCTTGAAAGTTTATTTATTTATTTTTTTTGTCATAAAGAAATACAATCATGTGTGCTTACGGACTGTATCCCTTGCAGACTGTATTGATATATATTGATATATAATGTAGGAACCAGAATATTAATAACAGAAAGAAACAACACTTTTGTGTGAATGAGTGTGAATGAGTGTAAATGGGGGAGGGAGGTTTTTTGGGTTGGTGCACTAATTGTAAGTTTATCTTGTGTTTTTTATGTTGATTTGATTAAAAAAAAAAAAAAAAAGAAAGAAAGAAAAAACACGACCTGTGAATGGAATCGTCCATAAGATGGCGCCTTGGCACAAATAAGAAATCACTTTCTAGGTGTATTTTGTTTTCTAAACTATTTTTTTTGAGTGACGTGTCGACAGCCTGTTTTCACGTCCGCTTTCCCACAATATAAACAGCGTGCCTGTTATAACTGTAGAATGATGGAGGGCGAGTTCTTGGCTTCTTATGTGGGTTTATTGTTAGGCAGTTTCATTAACGTCCTCCCAGCGCGGTAACAACACACAACAACAGCAGTCACGTTTTCGTCTACCGTAAAGCAGTACGTCTGCCGTAAACAGCAATGTTGTGACACTCTTAAACAGGACAATACTGCCATCTAGTGTGCATGCATATGTGACAATAACAAAAAAAAAAAAAAATATATATATATATATATATTTTTAGATGTTATTGTCACATATGCATGCACAGTAGATGGCAGTATTGTCCTGTTTAAGAGTGTCACAACATTGCTGTTTACGGCAGACATACTGCTTTACGGTAGACGAAAACGTGACTGCTGTTGTTGTGTGTTGTTACCGCGCTGGGAGGACGTTAATGAAACTGCCTAACAATAAACCCACATAAGAAACCAAGAACTCGCCCTCGATCATTCTACAGTTTTAACAGGCACGCTGTTTATATTGTGGGAAAGCGGACGTGAAAACAGGCTGTCGACACGTCACTCAGGTCCGCATGGAGCTGGAGGGGGCGTCGCCTGAATTTCGGGAGATTTTCGGGAAAAAATTTGTCCTGGGAGGTTTTCGGGAAAGGCGCTGAATTTCGGGAGTCTCCCGGAAAATCCGGGAGGGTTGGCAAGTATGCTCTCACCTCCCAGGGGGTGATCAAGGGTGATGGGTCAAATGCAGAAGTTAATTTCACCACACTCAAGCACACACACACACATGCGCACACATATATTGTGAGTCCATGCAGTGCAACAACACAACATGAATTTTAGCCATGGTTTAATAAATATATATATATATATATATATATGTATTTATTTATTTTTTTTCACATTTGTTGTGCGGCCCGGTACCAATCGATCCACAGCCCCGTACCGGGCCACGACCCGGTGGTTGGAGACCACTGCTTTAGGGGACCTGTTTTTTTTTGTCCCCATACCGTCAGAGGTCCCCTAAAGGTGACTGTGCAAACAGAGCGATGTCCCCATTAAGTAGGCATGTGTGAAATTATTAACACATTAGCGTAAAATATCAAAAAATATTATTGATCTCATTCACGTAAGAGACTAGACTTATAAGATTTCATGGGATTTAGCGATTAGGAGTGACAGATTGTTTGGTAAACGTATATAGCATGTTCTATATGTTATAGTTATTTGAATGACTCTTACCATAATATGTTACGTTAACATACTAGTTGGTTATTTATGCCTCATATAACGTACACTTATTCAGCCTGTTGTTTATTTTAAATTGCCTTTCAAATGTCTATTCTTGCTGTTGGCTTTTATCAAATACTTTTCCCCAAAAATGCGACTTATACTCCGAAAAATAGGGTATACCTGTTATAGTTCCTGTCTGTTATAGTCCTATGTTTAAGGTCTGTTTCTGTTTCAGCGCTCCTTTCAATCTGTTTACTTCCCCAGTCGCGCTGATTAATCTCGCCCGCCTCTGATTAGTGATCTGGAGGCGTTACCTGCTTCTGATCACTAATCAGAGAGCGGGTTCATTTTTGCGACCCAAGGCCTTTTAACAGTAGCTCGCGCCAAGTTTGCCTCGAGCTTCGTGTCTGGAGCTTATTCAATATGTATCGTCCTCGGTACATGCGGCCTCATAAAAAAAAGGCCACCGTTCTCGTCACGGTCCGCTTTAAAAATGCAGCAGCGCGTGTCCAACGTACTTTAGCTGCAACACGGCATGCTCACACTGTACGTTATAGTTCCAATGCATGTTGCGTTTCGTGCAACGTAAGTGAAGTGAAGTGAATTATATTTATATAGCTCTTTTCTCTAGTGACTCAAAGCGCTTTACATAGTGAAACCGGAGGGAAACAGGTTGGAACTACGTTGTTGTTCCTGTGTGTACAAGACAAAAATCCCCCGTGTGAGAACTTTAACGATAGTACTACAACAAATGCTTACATTGGAATTCATCCACATGGTAATAAAACAGCCCAGTTGGTGGTGATTAACGACTGGCAGGCAGCTTAAACCGACATTTTTATTTTTAATTTTTTTGTTTTTGTTATTAGACTTTACGCATTGGTTTTTAACATGAATACAATTATATATATATATATATATATATATATATATATATATATATATATATATATATATATATATATATATATATATATATATATACATATATATATATATATATATATATATATATATATATATATATATATATATATATATATGTATGCATATGTTTCTTTTTGACTGTATAATAGACTGTATTTACATTATACACATGTGAATAATGCTGTATAAAAGGCTGTATTTATATTATTCACATGTGAATAATGCTGTATAATAGACTGTATTTATATTATTCACATGTGAATAATGTTGTATAATAGACTGTATTTATAGTATTCACATGTGAATAATGCTGTATAATAAACTATATATTTATTATTCACATGTGAATAATGCTGTATAATAGACTGTATTTATAGTATTCACATGTGAATAATGCTGCATAATAGACTGTATTTATATTATTCACATGTGAATAATACTGTAAAATAGACTGTATTTATATTATTCACATGTGAATAATGCTGTATAATAGACTGTGTTTATGTTATTCATATGTGAATAATGCTGTATAATAAACTATGTATTTATTATTCACATGTGAATAATGCTGTAAAATAGACTGTATTTATATTATTCACATGTGAATAATGCTGTATAATAGACTGTATTTATATTATTCACATGTGAATAATGCTGTATAATAAACTATATCTTTATTATTCACATGTGAATAATGCTGTATAATAGACTGTATCTATATATATTTATTATTCACATGTGAATAATGCTGTATAATAGACTGTATTTATATTATTCACATGTGCATAATGCTGTATAATAGACATTATTTATATTATTCACATGTGAATAATGCTGTATAATAGACTGTATTTATAGTATTCACATGTGAATAATGCTGCATAATAGACTGTATTTATATTATTCACATGTGAATAATGCTGTATAATAGACTGTATTTATGTTATTCACATGTGAATAATGCTGTATAATAAACTATATCTTTATTATTCACATGTGAATAATGCTGTATAATAGACTGTATTTATATTATTCACATGTAAATAATGCTGTATAATAGACTGTATTTATGTTATTCACATGTGAATAATGCTGTATAATAAACTATATCTTTATTATTCACATGTGAATAATGCTGTATAATAGACTGTATTTATATTATTCACATGTGAATAATGCTGTATAATAGACTGTATTTATATTACTCACATGTGAATAATGCTTTACGCATGGGTTTTTAACATGAGTATACTTTGCACACAGAGACAATCAGGGGCATGTTTAAATTATCTTAAAGGGCAAAATTGACCAGTTTACAGTTTTTTTGTCCTGTCCAGCTACTCTGGCAAATCATGCTGTTGATGTACAAACCCCAAAACCAGTGAAGTTGGCACGTTGTGTAAATGGTAAATAAAAACAGAATACAATGATTTGCAAAATCATTTTCAACTTATATTCAATTGAATAGACTGCAAAGACAAGATATTTAACTTGATAATAAAAAATATTATTTTTTTGCAAATATTAGTTAATTTGTAATTTGATGCCTGCAACATGTTTCAAAAAAGCTGGCACAAGTGGCAAAAAGACTTAGAAAGTTGAGGAATGCTCATCAAACACTTATTTAGAACATCCCACAGGTGAACAGGCTAATTAGGGAACAGGTGGGTGCCATGATTGGGTGAAAAAAGCAGCTTCCATGAAATGCTCAGTCATTCACAAACAAGGATGGGGCGAGGGTCACCACTTTGTCAACAAATGTGTGAGCAAATTGTCCAACAGTTTAAGAACAATATTTCTCAACCAGCTATTGCAAGGAATTTAGGGATTTCACCATCTACGGTCCTTAATATCATCAAAAGGTTCAGAAAATCTGGAAACCAACATTGAATGCCTGTGACCTTCGATCCCTCAGGCGGTACCGCGTCAAAAATCGACATCAGTGTGTAAAGGATATCACCACATGGGCACTTCAGAAAACCACTGTCAGTAACTACAGTTGGTTGCTACATATGTAAGTGCAAGTTAAACTCTACTACGCAAAGCGAAAGCCATTTATCAACAACACCCAGAAACGCCACAGGCTTCGCTGGGCCCGAGCTCATCTAAGATGGACTGATGCAAAGTGGAAAAGTGTTCGGTGGTCTGACGAGTCCACATTTCAAATTTGTTTTGGAAACTGTGGACGTTGTGTCCTCCGGAACAAAGAGGAACAGAACCATCCGGATTGTTATAGGCGCAAAGTGGAAAAGCCAGCATGTGTGATGGTATGGGGGTGTATTAGTGCCCAAGACATGGGTAACTTACACATCTGTGAAGGCACCATTAATGCTGAAAGGTACATACAGGTTTTGGAGCAACATATGTTGCCATCCAAGCAACGTTATCATGGACGCCCCTGCTTATTTCAGCAAGACAATGCCAAGCCACGCGTTACATCAACGTGGCTTCATAGTAAAAGAGTGCGGGTACTAGACTGGCCTGCCTGTAGTCCAGACCTGTCTCCCATTGAAAATGTGTGGCGCATTATGAAGCCTAAAATACCACATAAAAAAATATTATTATAAATAAATAATAAATAAATAATAAATACATAATAAATAAATAATAAATAAATAATAAATATTATAACTAATAAATATCATAGTAAAAGAGTGCGGGTACTAGACTGGCCTGCCTGTAGTCCAGACCTGTCTCCCATTGAAAATGTGTGGCACATTATGAAGCCTAAAATACCACATAAAAAAATATTATTATAAATAAATAATGAATAAATAATAAATAAATAATAAATAAATAATAAATAAATAATAAATATCATAGTAAAAGAGTGCGGGTACTAGACTGGCCTGCCTGTAGTCCAGACCTGTCTCCCATTGAAAATGTGTGGCACATTATGAAACCTAAAATACCTCAGGAATAAATGATAAATACATAAAAAAATATTATTATAAATAAATAATAAATAAATAATAAATAAATAATAAATATCATAGTAAAAGAGTGCGGGTACTAGACTGGCCTGCCTGTAGTCCAGACCTGTCTCCCATTGAAAATGTGTGGCGCATTATGAAGCCTAAAATACCACATAAAAAAATATTATTATAAATAAATAATAAATAAATAATAAATAAATAATAAATATTATAACTAATAAATATCATAGTAAAAGAGTGCGGGCACTAGACTGGCCTGCCTGTAGTCCAGACCTGTCTCCCATTGAAAATGTGTGGCGCATTATGAAGCCTAAAATACCACATAAAAAAATATTATTATAAATAAATAATAAATATCATAGTAAAAGAGTGCGGGTACTAGACTGGCCTGCCTGTAGTCCAGACCTGTCTCCCATTGAAAATGTGTGGCGCATTATGAAGCCTAAAATACCACAACAGAGACCCCCGGACTGTTGAACAACTTAAGCTGTACATCAAGCAAGAATGGGAAATAATTCCACTTCACAAATGTGTCTCCTCAGTTCCCAAACGTTTACTGAGTGTTGTTAAAAGGAAAGGCCATGTAACACAGTAGTAAAAATGCCCCCGTGCCAACTTTTTTGCAATGTGTTGCTGCCATTAAATTCTAAGTTCATGATTATTCGCAAAACAAACATTAAGTTTGTCATTTGAAACATGAAATATCTTGTCTTTGCAGTCTATTCAATTGAATATAAGTTGAAAAGGATTAGCAAATCATTGTATTCTGTTTTTATTTACCATTTACACAACGTGACAACTTCACTGTTTTTTTTTTTTTTTATAGATGCCCGTATTTTACTGTCCATATTTACTTTAGAAAATAGAAGTGACACTTTCAAATGACACGGCAATGGACTTCATTAAATGAAATGTCTCATTTCCACTTTCAAATACATTTCCATCACTTCTCATTTCAATTCCTGAGAATTTGCACCGCTTCCATTTGTCTCAATTACCAGCACCCTCCAGCCCATTTCCCTGAAAGACAATTTGCGTGTGGCAAATGAGGAATATCAAACGAGGGAAATGGCAAAAGAAATGTCCTCTCCCTTCTATTATCTGCAAAACCGTTTTACCTAACAAGCGTTAAATTATTAAATCAACGTTTCGCCTAATATTTGGCTAAGGCCTAAAAGAAGAAGCGGTCTCATAAAGACGGCGGCCCACTGAGGCAGGGAAGAAATAAAAAGCAACCTCTGTTTGCTTTTAAATACACTTCTTTCTTTCTTTTTAGAACCTTGCTTTTAATGACTTTCCTGCCATAAAAGCATTTGTTCAATAAAAGCTGGTCAATTTAACATTTTAATCATCTGGATCAATTAAAAATAATAATAATCTGTCCTGTCCTGCCACTCAGACAAATCATATTGTTGATGGAGACCATTGCCATATTGATATTTGACTTTATTACATGTTTAAAAGCATTTTATTTAAAAAAACAAAACAGTTTTCTTTTAAGTAATATAGAAATTTATTAATGCTGTTTATCTATTTTAAAGGGAAAAGTAGTTAATCATAGAACTGACATCCATCCATTTTCTACCGCTTGTCCATTTTTGGGGTCGCGGGGGGTGCTGGAGACTATCTCAGCTGCATTTGGGCGGAAGGCAGTGTTCAATCTGGACAAGTCGCCACCTCATCGCAGGGCTTAGTATATACAACAAACCAAAAAAGTAGGAACTTAGTATATACAACAAACCAAAAAAGTAGTAACTTAGTATATACAACAAACCAAAAAAGTAGTAATTTAGTATATACAAGAAATAAGTAGTAACTTTGTATATACAACAAACCAAAAAAGTAGTAATTTAGTATATACAACAAATAAGTAGTAACTTTGTATATACAACAAACCAAAAAAGTAGTAATTTAGTATATACAACAAACCAAAAAAGTAGTAATTTAGTATATACAACAAACCAAAAAAGTAGTAACTAAGTATATACAACAAACCAAAAAAGTAGTAACTTAGTATATACAACAAACCAAAAAAGTAGTAATTTAGTATATACAACAAATAAGTAGTAACTTTGTATATACAACAAACCAAAAAAGTAGTAATTTAGTATATACAACAAACCAAAAAAGTAGTAATTTAGTATATACAACAAACCAAAAAAGTAGTAATTTAGTATGTACAACAAACCAAAAAAGTAGTAACTTAGTATATACAACAAACCAAAAAAGTAGTAATTTAGTATATACAACACACAAATAAAGTAGTAATTTAGTATATACAACAAACCAAAAAAGTAGTAATTTAGTATATACAAAAAAAACAAAAAAATTGTAACTTAGTATATACAACAAACCAAAAAAGTAGTAATTTAGTATATGAAACAAACCAAAAAAGTAGAAACTTAGTATATACAACAAACCAAAAAAGTAGTAACTTAGCATATCCAAAAAACAAAAAAATTGTAACTTAGTATATACAACAAACCAAAAAAGTAGTAATTTAGTATATACAACAAACCAAAAAAGTAGTAACTTAGTATATACAACAAACCAAAAAAGTAGGAACTTAGTATATACAACAAACCAAAAAAGTAGTAACTTAGTATATACAACAAACCAAAAAAGTAGTAATTTAGTATATACAACAAATAAGTAGTAACTTTGTATATACAACAAACCAAAAAAGTAGTAATTTAGTATATACAACAAATAAGTAGTAACTTTGTATATACAACAAACCAAAAAAGTAGTAATTTAGTATATACAACAAATAAGTAGTAACTTTGTATATACAACAAACCAAAAAAGTAGTAATTTAGTATATACAACAAACCAAAAATGTAGTAATTTAGTATATACAACAAACCAAAAAAGTAGTAACTAAGTATATACAACAAACCAAAAAAGTAGTAACTTAGTATATACAACAAACCAAAAAAGTAGTAATTTAGTATATACAACAAATAAGTAGTAACTTTGTATATACAACAAACCAAAAAAGTAGTAATTTAGTATATACAACAAACCAAAAAAGTAGTAATTTAGTATGTACAACAAACCAAAAAAGTAGTAACTAAGTATATACAACAAACCAAAAAAGTAGTAACTTAGTATATACAACAAACCAAAAAAGTAGTAATTTAGTATATACAACACACAAATAAAGTAGTAATTTAGTATATACAACAAACCAAAAAAGTAGTAATTTAGTATATACAAAAAAAACAAAAAAATTGTAACTTAGTATATACAACAAACCAAAAAAGTAGTAATTTAGTATATGAAACAAACCAAAAAAGTAGAAACTTAGTATATACAACAAACCAAAAAAGTAGTAACTTAGCATATCCAAAAAACAAAAAAATTGTAACTTAGTATATACAACAAACCAAAAAAGTAGTAATTTAGTATATACAACAAACCAAAAAAGTAGTAATTTAGTATATACAACAAACCAAAAAAGTAGTAACTTAGTATATACAACAAACCAAAAAAGTAGTAATTTAGTATATACAACAAACCAAAAAAGTAGTAACTTAGTATATACAACAAACCAAAAAAGTAGTAATTTAGTATATACAACAAACCAAAAAAGTAGTAACTTAGTATATACAACAAACCAAAAAAGTAGTAATTTAGTAAATAAAACAAACCAAAAAAGTAGTAATTTAGTATATACAACAAACCAAAAAAGTAGAAACTCAGTATATACAACAAACCAAAAAAGTAGTAATTTAGTATATACAACAAACCAAAAAAGTAGTAATTTAGTATATGAAACAAACCAAAAAAGTAGAAACTTAGTATATACAACAAACCAAAAAAGTAGAAACTCAGTATATACAACAAACCAAAAAATTAGTATTTTAGTATGTACAACAAACCATCAAGTAGTAATTTAGTATGTACAACAAACCAAAAAAGTAGTAATTTAGTATGTACAACAAACCAAAAAAGTAGTAATTTAGTATATACAGCAAACCAAAAAAGTAGAAACTTAGTACCGTATTTTCCGCACTATAAGGCGCACCGGATTATTAGCCGCACCTTCAATGAATTGCATATTTCATAACTTTGTCCACCAATAAACCGCCCCGGATTATAAGCCGCGCCTACGCTGCGCTAAAGGGAATGTCAAAAAAACAGTCAGATAGTTCAGTCAAACTTTAATAATATATTGAAAACCAGCGTTCTAACAACTCTGTCCCAAAATGTACGCAAATGTGCAATCACAAACATAGTAAAATTCAAAATGGTGTAGAGCAATAGCAACATAATGTTGCTCGAACGTTAATGTCACAACACACAAAATAAACATAGCGCTCACCTTCTGAAGTTATTCTTCATTCGTAAATCCTTCGAATTCTTCGTCTTCGGTGTCCGAATTGAAAAGTTGCGCAAGCGTGGGATCCAAAATGGCCGGTTCCGTCTCGTCGAAGTCATCAGAGTCAGTGTCGCTGTTGTTGTCCAGTAGTTCTGTGAATCCTGCCTTCCGGAAAGCTCGGACTACAGTTGTGACCGAAATATCTGCCCAGGCATTTACGATCCACTGGCAAATGTTGGCGTATGTCGTCCGGCGCTGTCTGCCCGTCTTAGTGAAGGTGTGTTCGCCTTCGGTCATCCATTGTTCCCACGCCGTTCGCAGTCGTGATTTGAATGCCCTGTTGACACCAATATCCAGCGGTTGGAGTTCTTTGGTTAATCCACCCGGAATGACGGCGAGTGTTGTATTTGTGTGCTTCACTTGTTTTTTGACACCATCTGTGATGTGGGCGCGCATGGAGTCGTATATCAACATGGACGGAGCTGTGTGAAAAAAGCCACCCGGCCTCTTCGCGTAAACTTCCCTTAACCACTCGCTCATCTTTTCTTCATCCATCCATCCCTTCGAGTTAGCTTTTATGATGACGCCGGCTGGAAAGGTCTCTTTTGGCAAGGTCTTCCTTTTGAATATCACCATGGGAGGAAGTTTCTGGCCATTAGCATGGCAAGCTAGAACCACAGTGAAGGACGACTTCTCATTCCCTGTGGTGCGAATATTCACCGTACGTGCATTTTGTAGTCTGGTCTTTACAGATGTAAACACACAAAGGAAATGAAACGAAATATCCGCGCGCTTCTTTTTCTTCCGGGGGCGGGTGGTAGCTTACAGTAGAAGAAGAAGCGCTTCCTGTTCTATGGGGGCGGGTGCTTACCTTGGCGGTTGCTTGCGTAGAAGAAGAAGCACTTCCTGTTCTACCGGGAAAAAAGATGTCGGCTGTTTACCGAAGTTGCGAGATCGAAACTTTATGAAAATGAATCGTAATATTAATCCATATATAAAGCGCACCGGGTTATAAGGCGCACTGTCAGCTTTTGAGAAAATTTGTGGTTTTTAGGTGCGCCTTATAGTGCGGAAAATACGGTATATACAACAAACCCAAAAAGTAGTAATTTAGTATATACAACAAACCAAAAAAGTAGAAACTTAGTATATACAACAAACCAAAAAAAGTAGTAACTTAGTATATACAACAAACCCAAAAAGTAGTAATTTAGTATATACAACAAACCAAACAAGTAGTAACTTAGTATATACAACAAACCAAAAAAGTAGTAATTTAGTATATACAGCAAACCAAAAAAGTAGAAACTTAGTATATACAACAAACCAAAAAAGTAGTAATTTAGTATATACAACAAACCAAAAAAGTAGAAACTTAGTATATACAACAAACCAAAAAAAGTAGTAACTTAGTATATACAACAAACCCAAAAAGTAGTAATTTAGTATATACAACAAACCAAACAAGTAGTAACTTAGTATATACAACAAACCAAAAAAGTAGAAACTTAGTATATACAACAAACCAAAAAAGTAGTAATTTAGTATATACAACAATATATATCTATATATATATATATATATGAAAAAAAGTCATCCCTACAAACAGAATACAATTTAAAATTTAAATAAAAATAAACATAAATAACAAGAAAGAAAAAATAAAAGCTACCCCTAAAAATGAAAAAAATGAAAAATAACAAGTAAAAAATAAATGCCCTCCCTAAAAATGAAAAAAGAATACAAAAAAGAATAAAAAGAAAAAAGAAAAACCATGCCTAAAAATAAAAAATAAATCATAAAGACAAAAAACAATAAAAGCCATCTCTAAAAATTAAAACAGAAAAAAAAAAATAAAAACATAATAATAATGTAATTCGTTTGGCAAACACGTAAAAATACAGTACAAACTTGAGGGTAATCCCAAAAACAATCTTTTGTACCAACATAACACTTCAGTTTGCATTGATTAGAGCAAGCTGTAACAGACTGAACAACACACAACAACTTCAAATCTAATAACTTTGCAATATGAAGTATAAACCATAAAACATTGAATATTAAGAATATGTGGCAAATACGTACAAATACATTACAGACTGCACTAAAGCTGTATTTTTTAGGGTAATCAGAAAAACTATCTTTTGTACCAACATAACACTTCAGTTTGCATTGATTAAAGCAAGCTGTAACAGACTGAACAACACACAACAACTTCAAATCCAACAACAGTGCAATATGAAGTATAAACCATAAAACATTGAATATTAAGAGTATGTGAAAGTTTGACTTGTTTACTTCCGTGACGACCTCCTTAAAGTTTAATGTATGCATTATTTTCACGGACCGGCTTTCTACTTTACGTGTGGCAGATAAAAACAGCAAAAAAAAAAGATCCTTTGTCTACAATCTGGCACATTAACATGTTATATGTCCATGAATGTGCATTGTCCCGTGTACTATAACAAAGGAGTAATATACATCTATTGACAGGCTTATTAGTGTTTAGTGGGACAGGCGGAAGTTAAGTTGGAGAACATGCGTTAGTTCGTAAATTAATTAGTGTTTCTGTGCGGCCAAATTTTTCGGGCCAAATCCGGAGTGGGTCAGTGGACATTTTTTGATCTGACATTTTTTTTTTTTTTTTCCCCGAGCTTGGCCTTTTCAGGCGATCTGCATTCAGATGGCTTGGTTGATGCGAGGAAGCTTTGTTGCTAAATACTGTCCATCAATCAGCGATATGGCATTCAAAACACACACACACACACACACACACACACACACACACACACACACACACACACACACACACACACACACACACACACACACACACACACACACACACACACACACACACACACACACACACACACACACACTCCAGCTGTCATTGTGGGTTGTGACTGTTGATCCAAGCAGAATATTTATGCTAATGTTCCCTGGCTGTTTTTGCTGCAATATAAATGCCAATTATTGGTCCATTGCAGGCGTGCAGGACAGTAAAGGGCAAAGGTGGCGCAGCAAAGAAGGAACTTCAACATTCAGCAACATTTTATGCTAGCGTGCTTGTTTAAGCGGAATATCATCACCATTTGACACGAGTTCATTGGAGCTGTGGATGTTTGGGCACCACGCGATTCGATATCGATTCTCGGGGGTAACGATTGGATTCAGAATCCAGTCTCGATTCAAAACGATTCATAATCAATACTTTTTCAGTAAGATTGGGTGCCGGTTCTATGATTAACTACAATCCTCCATACAATAGATATACAATGATTTGCCTGGCTGGCAAGGACAAATTAAATAAATAAAAACAAATATTTTTATTTTTTATTTTTATTATTTTTTTATACAAATCGATTTTTTTAATTTGTTTTAATTTTTTTGACAACCCTGTTTATCCAAATAATATTAATGATCATACATTTTTTTAGCAAGATCATTCTCAGGTCAGTGTAATTTGTGGTATCCACAGTCTTATATTTATGCAAGTTTTAAGTTTGAACATAATCCTGTGATTGATTTTATTTTATTTTTAAATCGATTTTAGAATATTTTTTATTGATTAGGAAAAATCTATTTATTATTTTTTTTTTATTAAATTTCTTTTAACACCCCTATTGTTAATCAAACTAATTGTAATCATCATACATTTTTTAGCAAGATCATTTTCAAGTCAGTGTTATTTGTGGTATCTGCAGTCTTATATTTATGCAAGCTTTAAGTCTGAAAATAATACTGTGATTGATTTTTTTATTTTTTTCCAAAAAATCGATTTTTGAATTGTTTTAATTGAATAGGAAAAAAATATTTTTTTGGATTCTTTGTAATAATCCTATTTTTTTTATCCAAATAATTGTAATTATCTCAGGTCAGTGTTATTTGTGGTATCCACAGTATTATATTTATGCAAACTTTAAGTCTGAACATATTAATCATGTTATTGATTATTATTATTATTATTAATTTTTTTAAATCGTTTTTTGTATTATTTTTCATTTATTAGGAAATATCGAATTTTAGGGATTTTTATATTATTTTTTATTTTTTTTGACAACCCTATTTTTTATCCAAATAAATTGAATTATCATACATTTGTTTAGCAAGATCATTCTCAGGTCAGTGTTATTTATGTTATCCACAGTCTTACATTTATGCAAGCTTTAAGTCTGAACATATTCATCTTTTGATTGATTATTTTATTTTTTTAAATCTATTTTTGAGTTTTTGTCATTAATTAGGAAAAATCGATTTTTGGGGGATTTTTTTTTTGACAAACCTATTTTTTATCTAAATAATTGTAATCATCATACATTTTTTTAGTAAGATTATTCTCAGGTCAGTGTTAGTTGTGATATCCACAGTCTTATATTTATGCAAGCTTTAAGTCTAAACATATTAATCATGTCATTGATTATTATAATATTTATTATTTATTTTTTTCAAAAACATCAACTTAAATTTTTTTTTAATTGATTAGGACAAATTTGGGGGGATGTTTTTTTGTTTTGTTTTTGACAACCCCAAATAATTATGCAAGCTTTAAGTCTCAACAAATTAATCCTGTCATTGATTATTATTATTATTATATTAAATCAATTTTTTTATTATTTTTAATTGATTAGGAAAAATCACATTTTTTTTGACAACCCTAGTTTTTATCCAAATCATTTTAATTATCATACTTTTTTTTTTTAGCAAGATCATTCTCAGGTCAGTGTTATTTGTGGTATCCACAGTCTTATATGTACACACACTTTAAGTCTGAACAAATTAATCCTATCATTGATATATATATATATATATATATATATATATATATTTTTTTTTTACTTTAAAAAAAAAAAAAAAATTTTAATTGTTTTAATTGATTAGGAAAAATCTATTTTTTGGGAATTTGTTTTTGAAAACCCTACTTTTTATCCAAATCATTTTAATTATCATACATTTTTTTTAGCAAGATCATTCTCAGGTCAGTGTTATTTGTGGTATTCACAGTCTCATATTTATGCAAGCTTTAAGTCTGAACATATTAATCCTGTGATTAATAATTCTGTGTCCTCGTTTTGATTAGAGAGACTTTATATTTTTGTTTTTTTTTCCTTTTGGTTTTCAACCCAAAGTCCTTTAAGGGAAGTTTTCAAAACATGGAAATCATGAGGGGGACACTTTTGAAATAATTTTTTGTAGGGCATAACAACCCCTTTGGTGGCAGTAAATGAAACAGCATAGAAAAACAGGCAAGGCACATTTCAGTCCTTAGTTACCAAAACCATAACTATATTTAGTACCCGTTTGTTGTCACTAATATTTGGCCAGTACGACAACGTTAAAAAAAAAAGTTACGCATTTGCTACTTTTTGTATCGGCACTGGGTTTTGGTTGCCCTGTGGTGACCGATTCACATAAAATCCAATAGTGCATTATGTTCATACCTTTGTTGCACCGGCTCGAGCACTTGGTGGGGAAACAATCACTCAAAGCAGACTCAGCCTGACTGCCTCGAGGTAATGTTGCAATTTTCCATGCCAACAAAGCAAGTGTTCCTGATAGAAAAAGCTTCAAAGTAAGGTTCCACTACGCAACATGTGCTAGCTTGATGCTAATTTACATTACAGTTGCCATAGACATGCTACTGATTAGCATCATCACTTTTACATGGTAGATTTTAACACCTCCAAATGTGATAATGAAAACTACAACTAAAATGCGAACAACTGGTGTGTTATAAGCACAATATGTCCCCGGTTAAATTGTTGGGCCCTAAAAAGTGTTGATACTGTATGTATTGTACTTATTTGGCATCAGCTGTTTGATTGTACCGTGCATCTTACAGTTGCAAGTCCAAGACGTTAGATGGCGGTTCATGGTGTGTAGAGTCTTTCGTTGTGCCCTAGAAAGTGTTAATGCTGTATGTATTGTACTTATTTGGCGCCAGCTGCATCATAGTTGTAGTTTTTTCATTAACACATATAGAGGTGTAAAAATGGCCATGTAAAATCGCTAATGCTAATCAGTAGCACGTCAATCGCAAAGCCAACATATGTTAGCATCAAGCTAGCGGATACGCCCTGTGAGGGATAAAGAATCCAAGCGTGTTGAAGCACTGCGGACGGCAAGAAGACGGAACGGTCCGGTCGAAAGCACTAAAAAGAAGGGCACGGCAGCACCTACAGTGAGCGAACTCATCCACAAGATGGCGCCACAGCATGAACAATAATACACCTTTTCAGTGTGTTTGCTTTAAAAAAAAATATATATATATATATATATATATATATATATATAAAGATATATATATATATATATATATATATATATATATATATATATATATATATATATATATATTTTTATATATCAGATTTACAAACATATGAACCCTAAAGAGTATCTTATTCAATATATATATATATACATATATATATATATATATATATATATATATATATATATATATATATATATATATATATATATATATATATATATGGTGAATAAGATACTCTTTAGGGTTCATATGTTTGTAAATCTGACTGTGATGAAGTCAGTGCCTCACCAGCCATCAACCTCACCGCACGTCACTGCCACAGTCTTATATTTATGCAAATTTAAGTCTGAACATAATAATCATGTCATTGATTATTATTATTATCATAATTTTTTTTTGAATCAATTTTATTTATTTATTTTTCATTTATTAAGAAAAATTGAATTTTGGGGATTTTTTTTTTTTTTTTTTTTGACAACCCTATTTTTTTATCCAAATAAATGTAATTATCATACATTTTTTTTAGCAAGGTCATTCTCAGGTCAGTGTTATTTATGGCATCCACTGTCTTATATTCATGCAAGCTTTAAGTCTGAAAATATTAATCCTGTGATTGATTTTTTGATTTTTTTCTCTCCAAAAAAATCGATTTTTGAATTGTTTTAATTGAATAGGAAAACAATGTTTTTTTGGATTCTTTTTAACAGCACTATTTTTTTATCCAAATAATTGTAATTATCTCAGGTCAGTGTTATTTGTGGTATCCACAGTCTCATATTTATGCAAGCTTTAAGTCTGAACATATTAATCATGTCATTGATTATTATTATTTTATTTTTATTTTTTTTTAAATCAAATTTTTTTTTTATTTTGCATTTATTAAGAAAAATCGAATTTGGGGAATTTTTTTTTTTTTTTTTTTTTTTGACAACCCTATTTTTTATCCAAAAAAATTGAATTATCATACATTTTTTTAGCAAGATCATTCTCAGGTCAGTGTTATTTATGGTATCCACAGTCTTATATTTATGCAAGCTTTAAGTCTGAACACATTCATCTTTTGATTGATTATTTAATTTTTTTAAATCTATTTTTGAGTTTTTGTCATTAATTAGGAAAAATCGATTTTTTGGGATTTTTTTTGACAAACCTATTTTTTATCCAAATAATTGTAATTATCATACATTTTATATATATATATATATATATATATATATATATATATATATATATATATATATATATATATATATATATATATATATATATATATGTCTTAATAAGGTTATCCAAAAAATAGTGCTCGATACCGTAGTAGAGCGCAATATATGTAAATCACAAGACTATTTCATCTCTACAGGCCTGTTTCATGAGGGGGGGTTTCCCTCAATCATCAGGATATTTTAATGGGAGCATTCACATACCATGGTTTATATAGGGCACAGAGTGGGTGGGTACAGGCTGGCGTAGGGGGGTGCTTACAAACATCAGTTGTCTACCAATCTAAGGTAATACGCAAGGACATTAACACATCCGACACATATGTAGGATTAACTGAGGGAGAATTCAAAACCAGATGGAACAATCACAAGGCTTCTTTCAGGAACCAAAACCTGCGGAATACCACAGAACTCAGCAAACACATTTGGGACCTCAAAGACAATAATGTTGAATATTCAATAACATGGCAAATTCTTGCATCCAGCACACCTTACAATAGTGGTAATAAAAGATGCAACCTATGCTTGAAAGAGAAACTGTTTATTATTTACCGTCCAGACCTGTCATCCCTCAACAAGCGCAGCGAAATTGTAACAGCATGCCGCCACAGACGGAAACACCTCCTAGGTAACACATGAGCCAATCACCACGCCCCTACGCCGGCCTGCACCCACCCACTCTGTGCCCTATATAAACCATGGTATGTGAATGCTCCCATTAAAATCTCCTGATGATTGAGGGAACCCCCTCATGAAACAGGCCTGTAAAGATGAAATAGTCTTGTGATTTTTTTTCCCACACATACATATATATATATATATATATATATATATATATATATATATATATATATATATATATATATATATATATATATATATATATATTTGCATTATGGGATGGCTTTTATTTTTTTTGTTATTTTATTTTTTATTTTTACCAAATTTCGCAATGGCTTTTGTTTTTTGTTTTCATTTTTAGAGATGGCTTTTATTGTTATTTTTCTTTTTGATCTATTTTATTTTTTGAAACTTTTTTTTTTCATTTTTAGGGAGGGCACTTATTTTCATTTTTTCATTTTTAGGGGTAGCTTTTATTTTTTCTTTCTTGTTTTTTTTTTTCTTTTTCATTTTTAGGGATGACTTTTATATTTATTCTTTCATTTTTCTTTTATATATATATATATATATATATATATATATATATATATATATATATATATATATATATATATATATATGTATATATATATATATATATATATATATATATATATATATATATATATATATGTATATATATATATATATATATATATATATATATATATATATATATATACATATATATATATATATATATATATATATATATATATATATATTTGCATTATGGGATGGCTTTTATTTTTTTTGTTATTTTATTTTTTATTTTTACCAAATTTCGCAATGGCTTTTGTTTTTTGTTTTCATTTTTAGAGATGGCTTTTATTGTTATTTTTCTTTTTGATCTATTTTATTTTTTGAAACTTTTTTTTTTCATTTTTAGGGAGGGCATTTATTTTCTTTTTTTCATTTTTAGGGGTAGCTTTTATTTTTTCTTTCTTGTTTTTTTTTTTCTTTTTCATTTTTAGGGATGACTTTTATATTTATTCTTTCATTTTTCTTTTATATATATATATATATATATATATATATATATATATATATATATATATATATATATATATATATATATATATATATATATATATGTATATATATATATATATATTTTTGCATTATGGCCTTCGTAGAAGAAAAATCCATAAGACGCTGGGTTCAAAGTGTAGGAAATAGTCTGGGAGTTTATGGTGTGTCGGTCACACTGGTGGCAGTTTAGTGGATGATTGACGGCCTCCCTCGGCTCACTAGATGGAATTTTCTGTGTGACAATTTCAGTGTCCAGCTCTGGTTCATTCCTCAAAAGGAGTAACAAACAGACGCTGGCACGGTTGTGTGGTAGATGTGATATCTGCATGGTGAGGTAAAAAAAAAAAGCCAAGAAAAGTCTCTCTCAAAGCCTCCACATTGAGATGCATCCTCTTGCTGACTAAGCCGGTCTGGCTGACACGTTCAGTGCGCAGGAAGTTAAGCACGTTTCCGCTCTGCATTTCCAGAAAAACCCAGCTCAGGTTATTTGGCAGACCTCCTGCACAGATCTTTCAATGATGCTTCACAGGCACCCTGGGAGGGTGTTTTATCCCAGCCGTCAGTTAGAGATGCACACCACTTTGAAATATCATTCCTGGTGTATTCATGTTCTTCTTCCAGTCTTGCGAGTACACAAAGGTGCAGTTACGTGTCCTACACGACATGTTTACATGCGCTACTCATGCATGAGTAATGACTGCGGTCAGAACCTACTAGTTTGAGGACAGAGCGCCGTTAGCCGGTAGACCAAAACCCCGGGCTGCCAATCCGCTGTCCGGTGCGGTTTTTACGGCACCAGGGAGTGACATTTCCTTAAAGTACAAGTTGCCTCTGTATTGAAGCTATTGAAGCGCATAGTGCAAAGACTTTCTGCACAGTCAGTTGCTACAGAGCTCCAAACTTCATGTGACCTTCCAATTAGCCCACGTACAGTACGCAGAGAGCTTCATGGAATGGGTTTCCATGGCCGAGCAGCTGCATCTAAGCCATACAGCACCGAGTCCAATGCGAAGCGTGGGATGCGGTGGTGTAAAAGCACGTCGCCACTGGACTCTAGAGCATTGAGTTTGAGTTTGAGTTTGAGTTTGAGTTTATTTCGAACATGCAAGTATACAACATGATACATCACAATCTCCAGTTTCTCTTTTCAACATGTTCGAAAAGGAGTAGGAAGAAGCAGAGCTTATTTAATCCTACCCCTTTTCTTTTACATAACAGTTGCTAAAACTTTTGTTCACTTCCTGTTCTCAATTTATTCACAATATACTCCATAAGTAATCACAATAAAATAAGTAAATAAATAATAATTGGTGAAGTAAGTTACATTTCATATGTTGAGATAAGTAAGATTATTGTGTGAGTGAAAGAATGAAAGAATGGATGAGTTAAATAAATTCAGAATGTTTATCATGGTTCTTCTTCTTTGTACTTTGTAAACACTACATGAAAAGGCGGACATGTGTGTCTGGAATGCGCCTCGCCATAGAAGTGTCTGTTTTTCAGATCTGGACAGCCACAGGAGGGGCCTTATCAGGACCCGAAGTCTCCAAGAAGATAAGGCAGACGAGCATAGAAGGGGCAAACCTGACACCGCTCCAAGCACATTTTGTTTTAACTGTTTATGAACCAGTGCTAGGCTGCTGCATAATGTGACCCCTCCCCTTAGAAGCAGCTTCAGCTATTTAATCAGGGAATGCCCCAATAAATGGGGAAGCGCGGGAACTTTTTTCTCAGAGCGTGGGGTGACACTGTACGAGGGTGCAGGTCCACGCGCTCTCCTCATGAGCTAAATTGAATCCTGTCTCTGTTTGATTCCTTGCTTCTTGTCCTGTTTAATAGATAGTTTGGTGTGGGGTTGTTTTGCAGGAGTTGGGCTTGGCCCCTTAGTTCCAGTGAAAGGAACTTTGAATACTCCAGGATACCAAAAACATTTTGGACAATTCCATGGGATGGCACTTCAAGTTCATATGTGAGTAAAGGCAGGTGGCCAAATACTTTTGGCAATATAGTGTGTATCTGATTTATGACACCTAAAGACTTAGAGAGATTGCGGATAAATAGATATGATCAAAATAGTATCAATCTCATGGAGATTCCCGAGTTAATGAGGAAGACAGTCACGTGTTTTGATCCCTTCCCCATCAACAACAATGATAATCAAGCAGACTTTGTGAGTGACAACAACGATTACTTTGGGACAAATTTTAATCGGGGATCTTATATTTTTGAGCCCGAACACAGTGACTTACCTTTTTCTTTTACAGCTTATTCGTATAATAATTAGTGATGGCTTTTCTTTTCTTTTTTCCCCTTTAGGGCTGACTTTGATTTTTTATTTTTTTATTTCTTTTTTCATTTTTATGGATGGTTTTTCTTTTTATTTTATTTTATTTTTTGTTCTTTTTCATTTTTAGGGATGGCTTTTATTTTTTTAGTTATTTTCTTTTTCATTTTTTCCAAATTTAGGGATGGCTTTTTTTTCTGTTTTCATTTTTAGAGATGGCTTTTATTGTTATTTTTCTTTTTAATTTATTTTTAATTTTTAGGCATGGCTTTCCTTTTTTATTTGTATTCTTTTTTTTTTCATTTTTAGGGAGGGCATTTATTTTTTTCTTGTAATTTTTCTCTTTTTTAATTTTTAAGGGGAGCTTTTATTTTTTCTTTCTTGTTATTTTTTATTTTTCATTTTTAGGAATGTTTTTTATTTTTATTTTAATGTTTTAATTTTTTCTGTTTGTAAGGATGGCTTTTTTTCTTTTTTCATTTTTAGAGATGGCTTTTATTCAAAATTTTTATTTTTTTATTTTTAGTGATGTATATATCTTAGCATTGCTTGAGAAACACAATCAGTGTTCAAAAGAATCCTGTCTGAAAGTAACACATTCACCAAATACATATTCATTTTACTTTGACATTTCTAATGCAAGGTCATTTTTGTACTTGAACGCACCACTGGGAGAGAAATTTACATCTCAACATGCCGTTCCTCTTTGAGGAGATGTGTTCAAACAGCAAACATGGAAGAGAAAACAACAAAGAAATGTCCCGCGCAGTTCGTAATGTCCCATTCGTTTACATAACGCCCATGTTTTATAGAATAGAAAATAATAGAATAGAAAACACTTAATTGATCCCTGGGGGAAATTCAGCACCCCAGTTCGCTCACAATAGACTATAAACACTTAGGTATTTTTTACATGTGAATAATATGAATCCAGTCTATTATACTGCATTATTCACATGTGAATAATATAAATCCAGTCTATTATACAGCATTATTCACATGTGAATAATATAAATCCAGTCTATTATACTGCATCATTCACATGTGGATAATATAAATACAGTCTATTATGCAGAATTATTCACATGTGAATGATATATATACAGTCTATTATACATCATTATTCACATGTGAATAACATAAATACAGTCTATTATACGGCATTATTCACATGTGAATAATATAAATCCAGTCTATTATACAGCATTATTCACATGTGAATAATATAAATACAGTCTATTATACAGCATTATTCACATGTGAATAACATAAATACAGTCTATTATGCAGAATTATTCACATGCGAATGATATATATACAGTCTATTATACATCATTATTCACATGTGAATAATATAAATACAGTCTATTATACAGCATTATTCACATGTGAATGATATATATACAGTCTATTATACAACATTATTCACATGTGAATAATATAAATACAATCTATTATATAGCATTATTCACATGTGAATAATATAAATACAATCTATTATACGGCATTGTTCACATGTGAATAATATAAATACAATCTATTATACAGCATTATTCACATGTGAATAATATAAATACAGTCTATTATGCAGAATTATTCACATGTGAATGATATATATATATATACAGTCTATTATACATCATTATTCACATGTGAATAACATAAATACAGTCTATTATACAACATTATTCACATGTGAATAATATAAATACAATCTATTATACAGCATTATTCACATGTGAATAATACAAATAAGGTTTGTTATACAGCATTATTTACATGTGAACAATATAAATACAGTCTATTATACAACATTATTCACATGTGAATGATATAAATACAGTCTATTATACTGCATTATTCACATGTGATTAATATAAATACAGTCTATTATGCAGAATTATTCACATGTGAATGATATATATATACAGTCTATTATACATCATTATTCACATGTGAATAACTTAAATACAGTCTATTATGCAGCATTATTCACATGTGAATAACATGAATACAGTCTATTATGCAGCATTATTCACATGTGAATAATATAAATACAATCTATTATACTGCATTATTCACATGTGAATAACATAAATACAATCTATTATACAGCATTATTCACATGTGAATGATATATATACAGTCTATTATACAGCATTATTCACATGTGAATAACATAAATACAGTCTATTATGCAGCATTATTCACATGTGAATAATATAAATACAGTCTATTATACAGCATTATTCACATGTGAATGATATAAATACAGTCTATTATACAGCATTATTCACATGTGAATGATATAAATACAGTCTATTATACAGCATTATTCACATGTGAATAATATAAATACAGTCTATTATTCAGTATTATTCACATGTGAATAATATAAATACAGTCTATTATACAACATTTTTCACATGTGAATAATATAAATACAATCTATTATACAGCATTAGTCACATGTGAATAACATAAATACAGTCTATTATGCAGAATTATTCACATGTGAATGATATACTGTATATACAGTACATTATACATCATTATTCACATGTGAATAACATAAATACAGTCTGTTATGCAGCATTATTCACATGTGAATAATATAAATACAGTCTATTATACAGCATTATTCACATGTGAATAATATAAATACAATCTATTATACAGCATTATTTACATGTGAATAACATAAATACAGTCTATTATACAGCATTATTCACATGTGAATAATATAAATACAGTCTATTATACAACATTATTCACATGTGAATGATATAAATACAGTCTATTATACAGCATTATTCACATGTGAATAATACAAATAAGGTTTGTTATACAGCATTATTTACATGTGAATAATATAAATACAGTCTAGTTTACAGCTTTATTCACATGTGAATAATATAAATACAGTCTATTACACAGCATTATTCACATGTGAATAATATAAATCCAGTCTATTATACTGCATCATTCACATGTGGATAATATAAATACAGTCTATTATGCAGAATTATTCACATGTGAATGGTATATATACAGTCTATTATACATCATTATTCACATGTGAATAACATAAATACAGTCTATTATACGGCATTATTCACATGTGAATAATATAAATCCAGTCTATTATACAGCATTATTCACATGTGAATAATATAAATACAGTCTATTATACAGCATTATTCACATGTGAATAACATAAATACAGTCTATTATGCAGAATTATTCACATGCGAATGATATATATACAGTCTATTATACATCATTATTCACATGTGAATAATATAAATACAGTCTATTATACAGCATTATTCACATGTGAATGATATATATACAGTCTATTATACAACATTATTCACATGTGAATAATATAAATACAATCTATTATATAGCATTATTCACATGTGAATAATATAAATACAATCTATTATACGGCATTGTTCACATGTGAATAATATAAATACAATCTATTATACAGCATTATTCACATGTGAATAATATAAATACAGTCTATTATGCAGAATTATTCACATGTGAATGATATATATATATATATACAGTCTATTATACATCATTATTCACATGTGAATAACATAAATACAGTCTATTATACAACATTATTCACATGTGAATAATATAAATACAATCTATTATACAGCATTATTCACATGTGAATAATACAAATAAGGTTTGTTATACAGCATTATTTACATGTGAACAATATAAATACAGTCTATTATACAACATTATTCACATGTGAATGATATAAATACAGTCTATTATACTGCATTATTCACATGTGATTAATATAAATACAGTCTATTATGCAGAATTATTCACATGTGAATGATATATATATACAGTCTATTATACATCATTATTCACATGTGAATAACTTAAATACAGTCTATTATGCAGCATTATTCACATGTGAATAACATGAATACAGTCTATTATGCAGCATTATTCACATGTGAATAATATAAATACAATCTATTATACTGCATTATTCACATGTGAATAACATAAATACAATCTATTATACAGCATTATTCACATGTGAATGATATATATACAGTCTATTATACAGCATTATTCACATGTGAATAACATAAATACAGTCTATTATGCAGCATTATTCACATGTGAATAATATAAATACAGTCTATTATACAGCATTATTCACATGTGAATGATATAAATACAGTCTATTATACAGCATTATTCACATGTGAATGATATAAATACAGTCTATTATACAGCATTATTCACATGTGAATAATATAAATACAGTCTATTATTCAGTATTATTCACATGTGAATAATATAAATACAGTCTATTATACAACATTTTTCACATGTGAATAATATAAATACAATCTATTATACAGCATTAGTCACATGTGAATAACATAAATACAGTCTATTATGCAGAATTATTCACATGTGAATGATATACTGTATATACAGTACATTATACATCATTATTCACATGTGAATAACATAAATACAGTCTGTTATGCAGCATTATTCACATGTGAATAATATAAATACAGTCTATTATACAGCATTATTCACATGTGAATAATATAAATACAATCTATTATACAGCATTATTTACATGTGAATAACATAAATACAGTCTATTATACAGCATTATTCACATGTGAATAATATAAATACAGTCTATTATACAACATTATTCACATGTGAATGATATAAATACAGTCTATTATACAGCATTATTCACATGTGAATAATACAAATAAGGTTTGTTATACAGCATTATTTACATGTGAATAATATAAATACAGTCTAGTTTACAGCTTTATTCACATGTGAAAAATATAAATACAGTCTATTATACAGCATTATTCACATGTGAATAATATAAATACAGTCTATTATACAGCATTATTCACATGTGAATAATATAAATACAGTCTATTATACAGCATTATTCACATATGAATAATACAAATAAGGTTTGTTATACAGCATTATTTACATGTGAATAATATAAATACAGTCTATTTTACAGCTTTATTCACATGTGAATAATATAAATACAGTCAATTATATATTTAAGTACAGTCAAAAAGGAACACATGCATTATACAAACTGTACAATCTGATGGCTGTCGGTATGTTACAACCATGCACTAATTGACTACAATGTCCATTCAAAATCACGACTTGCGTGGTTTCTCTTCAGCGGGCACTTGTCGTCTTCAAGTCAACCATTTAATATTGTCGACGCAAATTGAGCTTGACTGGACACCGCGGGTTAAAAGGAGATCTGGCAATCAGCGGTGAGCGTTGTGTTCTAATGGCAGTCCTGGGGACGCTCTAAATGAGGTCACATCCCTGAGGAAAGTCATGAAACACACAACACAACACAACACAACACAACACAACACAACACACGCACTTCCAGTCAGGCCAAACTGTTAAGTGAAAAATAACTGTGTTTATTTCTCAATGTTTGCTAGATTATGGCACCAATTTCAAAACAAACCCTCTGCTAAGGACAAAAAAAGTTAGTAAAGGACATAAAAACCTCAGCAGAGCATTACCAAATATGGTCATTCTACAAAACCCCAAAACCAGTGAAGTTGGCATGTTGTGTAAATAATAAATAAAAAATGATTTGCAAATCCTTTTCAACTTATATTCAATTGAATAGACTGAGAAACTTTTTTTTTTTTCTTTTTTTTTTGCAAATATTAACTCATTTGGAATTTGATGCCTGCAACATGTTTCACAAAAGCTGGCACGGGTGGCAAAAAAGACTGAGAAAGTTGAGGAATGCTCATCAAACACTTATTTGGAACATCCCACAGGTGAACGGGCTGATTGGGAACAGGTGGGTGCCATGATTGGGTATAAAATAAATGCTCACTTTGTCAACAAATGCGTGAGCAAATTGTTGAACAGTTTAAGAACAACATTTCTCAACCAGCAATTGCAAGGAATTTAGGGATTTCACCATCTACAGTCCGGAATATCATCAAACGGTTCATAGAATCTGGAGAAATCACTGCACGTAAGCCATGATATTACGGACCTTGGATCCCTCAGGCGGTACTGCATCAAAAAAGCCACATCAGTGTGTAAAGGATATCACCACATGGGCTCAGGAACACTTCGGAAAACCACTGTCAGTAACTACAGTCGGTCGCTACATCTGTAAGTGCAAGTTAACACTCTACTATGCAAAGCGAAAGCCATTTTATCAACAACACCCGGAAATGCCGCCAACTTCGCTTGGGCCTGAGCTCATCTAAGATGGACTGATGCAAAGTGGAAAAGTGTTCTGTGGTCTGACGAGTCCACATTTCAAATTGTTTTTGGAAACTGTGGACGTCGTGTCCTCCGGAACGAAGAGGAAAAGAACCATCCGGATTGTTCTAGGCGCAAAGTTGAAAAGCCAGCATGTGTGATGGTATGGGGGTGTATTAGTGCCCAAGACCTGGGTAACTTACACGTCTGTGAAGGCGCCTTTAATGCTGAAAGGTGCATACAGGTTTTGGAGCAACATATGTTGCCATTCAAGCAACGTTACCATGGACGCCCCTGCTTATTTCAGCAAGACGATGCCAAGCCACGTGTTACATCAACGTGGCTTCATAGTAAAAGAGTGCGGGTACTAGACTGGCCTGCCTGTAGTCCAGACCTGTCTCCCATTGAAAATGTTTGGCACATTATGAAGCTTAAAATAGCACAACGGAGACCCCCGGACTGTTGAACAACTTAAGCTGTACATCAAGCAAGAATGGGAAAAAATTCCACTTGAAAAGCTTCAAAAATGTGTCTCCTCAGTTCCCAAACCTTTACTTAGTGTTGTTAAAAGGAAAGGCCATGTAACACAGTGGAAATTTGTTGATGCCATTAAGTTCTAAGTTAATGATTATTTACAAAAAAAAGTTTGAACATTAAATATCTTGTCTTTGGAGTCTATTCAATTGAATATAAGTTGAAAAGGATTTGCAAATCCTTGTATTCTAGTTTTATTTACCATTTACTCAACGTGCCAACTTCACTGGTTTTGGATTTTATAGTACCTTATTCTATTTTATTGGGTACTATTTTTTAGAACAAAACAAAGTCAATAGTGCACAACTAAAAACAAAAGCAAGAAGCTAGCCAGTTGCCATTCAAATGAATCTAGGAAAGACAATTCTGTTTGACTACTTGATTAGAAAATTACCAAAAAATTTGGCGCCATAGCACAAAACAATAACAATCCATTTGACCCGTATATGCTTGTGTTGTAAGCCTAGTCTGGAATTAACGGTGTTTATAATTTTAGCAAGTTTCTTTAGTATGTGCAATATGTGGCAAAAAAAGGAGCAGTCTGTCAGTCTACTGTAGACTGTTGTTATTATTACAGAAGGATGGATGTGCCGCCGGACACTGCTGCCAGTCTTCATTAAGGTTGAAGCCTGTCTCACCACCGTCATACAACATGTCTGTGGGGAAATAAATCAAGCCCTGGCCTCAAATTGCTCTCTCCGTTCTCCGGTCTGTAACCCCCCCCCCCCCCCCCCCCCCCAGCAAAGTTTGTATGTTTAACCCCCAAAAAATCATGATTTTTTTTTATCTTGGAAGTATGCTAAAGTCTTTTGTATTAGCATGGTAATGTTAGCATGACAAAATGTTATGCTATCTTTTTAACTGATAATGTATATTTACCCCTAAAAAATCATATTTTTTTCATACCATCTTGGAAGTCTGCTAACCATTTTTTATATTAGCATGGTAATGTTAGCATTCTAGCATTTTATGCTTGATTTTTAGCTAAGTTTGTATGTTTTAACCCAAAAAAATCATGATTTTTTTAAAATGTTGGAAGTATGCTAAAATCTTTTATATTAGCATGCCAACGTTTATGCTATCGCTTTAACTGATAATATAAGTTTACCCCTAAAAAATCATATTTTTTTCATACCATCTTGGAAGTCTGCTAATCATTTTTTATATTCACATGGTAATGTTAGCATTCTAGCATTTTATGCTTGAGTTTTAGCTAAGTTTGTATGCTTAACCCAAAAAAAAATCATGATTTTTTTTTATGTTGGAAGTATTCTAAAATATTTTATATTAGCATGCTAATGTTAGCATGCCAACATTTTATGCTATTTTTTTAACTGATAATGTAGGTTTACCCCTAAAAATCATATTTTTTTAATACCATCTTGGAAATCTGCTAACCATTTTTTATATTAGCATGGTAATGTTAGCATTCTAGCATTTTATGCTTGAGTTTTAGCTAAGTTTGTATGCTTAACCCAAAAAAATCATGATTTTATTTATCTTGGAAGTATGCTAAAGTCTTTTATATTAGCATGGTAATGTTAGCATGCCAAAACTTTATGCTATCTTTTTAACTGATAATGTATGTTTACCCCTAAAAAATCATATTTTTTTCATACCATCTTGGAAGTCTGCTAACCATTTTTTATATTAGCATGGTAAAGTTAGCATTCTAGCATTTTATGCTTGATTTTTAGCTAAGTTTGTATGCTTAACCCAAAAAAATCATGATTTTTTTTTTATGTTGGAAGTATGCTAAAATATTTTATATTAGCATGCTAATGTTAGCATACCAACATTTTATGCTATCTTTTTAACTGATAATGTATGTTTACTCCTAAAAATCATATTTTTTTCATACTTGCCGCCATCTTGGAAGTTTGCTAACCATTTTTTATATTAGCAGGGTAATGTTAGCATTTTAGCATTTTATGCTTGCTTTTTAGCAAAGTTTGTATGTTTAACCCCCCAAATAATCATGTTTTTTTTTTATCTTGGAAGTATGCTAAAGTCTTTTATATTAGCATGGTAATGTTAGCATGCCAACATTTTATGCTATCTTTTTAACTGATAATGTATGTTTACCCCTAAAAAATCATATTTTTTTCATACCATCTTGGAAGTCTGCTAACCATTTTTAATATTAGCAAGGTAATGTTAGCATTTTAGCATTTTATGCTTGCTTTTTAGCAAAGTTTGTATGTTTAACCCCCCAAAAAAATCATGTTTTTTTTTATCTTGGAAGTATGCTAAATTCTTTTATTTTAGCATGCTAATGTTAGCATGCCAAAATTGTATGCTATCTTTTTAACTGATAATGTCTGTTTACCCCTAAAAATCATATTTTTTTCATACCATCATGGAAGTCTGCTAACCATTTTTTTTATATTAGCATGGTAATGTTAGCATTCTAGCATTTTATGCTTGATTTTTAGCTAAGTTTGTATGTTTAACCCAAAAAAATCATAATTTTTTTAAATGTTGGAAGTATTCTAACATCTTTTATATTAGCATGCTAATGTTAGCATGCAAAAATTTTATGCTATCTTTTTAACTGATAATGTATGTTTACCCGTAAAAAATCATAATTTTTTCATACCATCTTGGAAGTCTGCTAACCATTTTTTATATTAGCATGGTAATGTTAGCATTCTAGCATTTTATGCTTGCTTTTTAGCAAAGTTTGTATGTTTAACCCAAAAAAATCATCATTTTTTTTAATGTTGGAAGTATGCTAAAGTCTTTTATATTAGCATGGTAATGTTAGCATGCCAAAATTGTATGCTATCTTTTTAACTGGTAATGTATGTTTACCCCTAATAAAATCATATTTTTTTCATACCATCTTGGAAGTATGCTAACCATTTTTTATATTGGCATGGTAATGTTAGCATTCTAGCATTTTATGCTTGATTTTTAGCTAAGTTTGTATGCTTAACCCAAAAAAATCATGATTTTTTTTTTTATGTTGGAAGTATGCTAAAATATTTTATATTAGCATGCTAATGTTAGCATGCCAATGTTTTATGCTATCTTTTTAACTGATAATGTATGTTTACCCCTAAAAATCATATTTTTTTCATACTTGCCGCCATCTTGGAAGTTTGCTAACTATTTTTTTTATATTAGCATGGTAATGTTAGCATTCTAGCATTTTATGCTTGATTTGTAGCTAAGTTTGTATGCTTAACCCAAAAAAATCATGATTTTTTTTATGTTGGAAGTATGCTAAAATCTTTTATATTAGCATGCTAATGTTAGCATGCCAACGTTTTATGCTATCGTTTTAACTGATAATGTATGTTTACCCCTAAAAATCATATTTTTTTCATACTTGCCGCCATCTTGGATGTTTGCTAACTATTTTTTTTATATTAGCATGGTAATGTTAGCATTCTAGCATTTTATGCTTGCTTTTTAGCTAAGTTTGTATGTTTTAACCCAAAAAAATCATGATTTTTTAAATCTTGGAAGTATGCTAAAGTCTCTTATATTAGCATGCTAATGATAGCATTCCAACGTTTTATGCTATCTTTTTAACAAGTTCAAACAAATTCCAGGAATTCACAAAATGCCACGCTTTCCGATTCGGACCTTTCAACTATCCACCCACACTACTCTTCTGAGATCTCGAAGGCAAAACAGGTTTTCCCTTTCCCAAAATTTCTGGTTGTCCCGGAATTTCCAGGAATTTCTCCCCATTGACAATGATTGGGTGTTACACAAACCATTCCATATTTCACATTTCTCAACCGATTCGAACCGTTCCACTTTCAGTACCTCTCACTCACCCTGGACAATCAAACTACCATTTTTCAAGCTAAAAAAAATTCCAGGAATTCCAGGTTTTCCGATTGACACCTTTCAACCATCCACCCACACTACTCTTCCGAGATCTCGAAGGCAAAACAGGTTTTCTTTTTTCCAAAGTTTCCGGTTGTCCCGAAATTTCCAGAAATGTCTCCCCATTGACAATAATTGGGCGTTACACAAACCTCTCCAAATCCCACATTTCTCAACCGATTCGAACCGTTCCACTTTCAGTACCTCTCACTCACCCTGGACAATCAAACTACCATTTTCCAAATTCAAAACAATCCAGGAATTCCCAGAATTCCAGGTTTTCTGATTTGGACCTTTCAACCATCCACCCACACTACTCTTCCGAGAATTCGAAGGCAAAACAGGTTTTCCCTTTCCCAAAGTTTCCGGTTGTCCCGGAATTTCCAGGAATTTCTTCCCATTGACAATGAATGGGCTTTACACAAACCTCTCCATATCCCACATTTCTCAACCGATTTGAACCGTTCCACTTTCAACACCTTACACTCACCCTGGACAACCCACCTACCATTTTTCAAGCTAAAAAAAATTCCAGGAATTCCAGGTTTTCCGATTGACACCTTTCAACCATCCACCCACACTACTCTTCCGAGATCTCAAAGGCAAAACAGGTTTTCCTTTTCCCAAAGTTTCCGGTTGTCCCGAAATTTCCAGGAATTTCTCCCCATTGACAATAAATGGGCGTTACACAAACCTCTCCAAATCCCACATTTCTCAACCAATTCGAACCGTTCCACTTTCAGTACCTCTCACTCACCCTGGACAATCAAACTACACTTTTCCAAATTCAAAAAAATCCAGGAATTCCCAGATTTCCAGGCTTTCCGATTCGGACCTTTCAACCATCCACTCACACTACTCTTCCGAGAATTCGAAGGCAAAACAGGTTTCCCCCTTCCCAAAGTTTCCGGTTGTCCTGGAATTTCCAGGAATTTCTTCCCATTGACAATGAATGGGCGTTATACAAACTTCTGCATATCCTACATTTCTCAACCGTTTTGAACTGTTCCACTTTCAAAACCTTCCACTTAACTTGCACAATCAAACTACTATTTTCCAAGTTAAAAAAAATTCCAGGAATTCCCCAAATCCCACGTTTTCCGATTCAGACCTTTCAACCATCCACCCACACTACTCTTCCGAGATCTCGAAGGCAAAACAGGTTTTATCTTTCCCAAAGTTTCCGGTTGTCCCGGAATATCCAGGAATGTCTCCCCATTGACAATTAATGGGCATTTTACAAACCTCTCTATATCCCACATTTCTCAACCAATTCGAACTTTTCCACTTTCAAAACCTTCCACTTAACCTGCACAATGAAACTACTGGTTTCCATGTTAAAACAATTTCCAGGAAAACACAAAATTCCATGTTTTCCGATTCGAACCTTTCAACCATCCACCCACATTACTCTTCAGAGAATTCGAAGGCAAAACAAGTTTTCCCTTTCCCAAAGTATCCGGTTGTCCCGAAATTTCCAGGAATTTCTCCCCTTTGACAATGAATGGGCGTTAAACAAACCTCTCCTAATCCTACATTTCTCAACCAATTCGAACCGCTCCACTTTCAACACCTCTCACTCACCCTGGACAATCAAACTACCATTTTCCTAGTTCAAAAAATTCCAGGAATTCCCAGAATGCCAGTTTTTCCGATTCTGACCTTTCAACCATCCACCCACACTACTCTTCTGAGATCTCGAAGGCAAAACAGGTTTTACCTTTCCCAAAGTTTCCGGTTGTCCCAGAATTTCCAGGAATTTCTCCCCATTGACAATGAATGGGTTTTACACAAACCTCTCCATTTCCTACATTTCTCAACCGATTTGAACCGTTCCACTTTCAACGCCTTCCACTCACCCTGGACAATCAAACTACTAATTACCAAGTTTTAAAAAATCCAGGAATTCCAGGTTTTCAGATTCGGACCTTTCAATCATCCACCCACACTACTCTTCCGAGATCTCGAAGGCAAAACAGGTTTTCCCTGTCCCAAAGTTTCCGGTTGTCCCAGAATTTCCAGGAATTTCTTCCCTTTGACAATGAATGGGCGTTATACAAACTTCTGCATATCCCACATTTCTCAACCAATTCGAACCGTTCCACTTTCAACACCTCTCACTCACCCTGGACAATCAAACAACCATTTTCCAAGTTAAAAAAATTCCAGGAATTCCCAGAATGCCAGTTTTTCCGATTCTGACCTTTCAACCATCCACCCACACTACTCTTCCAAGATCTTGAAGACAAAACAGGTTTCACATTTCCCAAAGTTTCCGGTTGTCCCGGAATATCCAGGAATTTCTCCCCATTGACAATGAATGGGCATTATACAAACCTCCCTATATCCCACATTTCTCAACCAATTCGAACCGTTCCACTTTCAACACCTCTCACTCACCCTGGACAATCAAACTACCATTTTTCTAGTTCAAAAACATCCCAGGAATTCCAGGTTTTCCGTTTCGGACCTTTCAACCATCCACCCACACTACTCTTCCGAGATCTCGAAGGCAAAACAGGTTTTACCTTTCCCAAAGTTTCCGGTTGTCCCAGAATTTCCAGGAATTTCTCCCCATTGACAATGAATGGGTTTTACACAAACCTCTCCATTTCCTACATTTCTCAACCGATTTGAACCGTTCCACTTTCAACGCCTTCCACTCACCCTGGACAATCAAACTACTAATTACCAAGTTTTAAAAAATCCAGGAATTCCAGGTTTTCAGATTCGGACCTTTCAACCATCCACCCACACTACTCTTCCGAGAACTCGAAGGCAAAACAAGTTTTCCCTTTCCGAAAGCATCCGGTTGTCCTGGAATTTCCAGGAATTTCTCCCCATTGACAATGAATGGGCTTTACACAAACCTCTCCATATCCCACATTTCTCAACCGATTCGAACCGTTCCACTTCCAATGCCTTCCACTCACCCTGGACAATCCACCTACCATTGTTTAAGTAAAAAAAAATTCCAGGAATTCCAGGTTTTCTGATTCAGACCTTTCAACCATCCACCCACATTACTCTTCCGAGATCTCTAAGGCAAAACAGGTTTTCCTTTTCCCAAAGTTTCCGGTTGTCCCGAAATTTCCAGAAATTTCTCCCCATTGACAATAAATGGGCGTTACACAAACCTCTCCATTTCCTACATTTCTCAACCGATTTGAACCGTTCCACTTTCAACGCCTTCCACTCACCCTGGACAATCAAACTACCAATTTCCAAATTCAAAAAAATCCAGGAATTCCAGGTTTTCCGATTTGGACCTTTCAGCCATCCACCCACACTACTCTTCCGAGATCTCGAAGGCAAAACAGGTTTTCCCTGTCCCAAAGTTTCCGGTTGTCCCAGAATTTCCAGGAATTTCTTCCCATTGACAATGAATGGGCGTTATAAAAACTTCTGCATATCCCACATTTCTCAACCGATTTGAACCGTTCCACTTTCAATATCTCTCACTCACCCTGGACAATTAAACTACCATTTTCCAAATTCGAAAAAATCCAGGAATTCCCAGAATTCCAAGTTTTCCGATTCGGACTTTTCAACCACCCACCCACTCTACTCTTCCAAGAATTCGAAGGCAAAACAAGTTTTCCCTTTCCCAAAGTTTCCGGTTGTCCCAGAATTTCCAGGAATTTCTCCCCATTGACAATGAATGGGTTTTACACAAACCTCTCCATTTCCTACATTTCTCAACCGATTTGAACCGTTCCACTTTCAACGCCTTCCACTCACCCTGGACAATCAAACTACCATTTTCCTAGTTAAAAAAAATTCCAGGAATTCCAGGTTTTCCGATTCGGACCTTTCAACCATCCACCCACACTACTCTTCCGAGATCTCGATGACAAAACAGGTTTTCCCTTTCCCAAAGTTTCCGGTTGTCCCAGAATTTCCAGGAATTTATACCTATTGACAATGAATGGGTTTTACACAAACCTCTCCATTTCCTACATTTCTCAACCGATTTGAACCGTTCCACTTTCAACGCCTTCCACTCACCCTGGACAATCAAACTACCATTTTCCTAGTTAAAAAAAATTCCAGGAATTCCAGGTTTTCCGATTCGGACCTTTCAACCATCCACCCACACTACTCTTCCGAGATCTCGATGACAAAACAGGTTTTCCCTTTCCCAAAGTTTCCGGTTGTCCCAGAATTTCCAGGAATTTATACCTATTGACAATGAATGGGTTTTACACAAACCTCTCCATTTCCTACATTTCTCAACCGATTTGAACCGTTCCACTTTCAACACCTCTCACTCACCCTGGACAATCAAACTACCATTTTCCTAGTTCAAAAAAATTCCAGGAATTCCAGGTTTTCCGATTCGGACCTTTCAATCATCCACCCACACTACTCTTCCGAGATCTCGATGACAAAACAGGTTTTCCCCTTTACCAAAGTTTCCCGTTGTCCCGGAATTTGACAATGAATGGGCGTTATACAAACTTCTGCATATTCCACATTTCTCAACCTATTCGAACTGAGTTTTGGTGTTTTCTAATGAATGAATAATTGTGTAATTAATTGTGATTTGTATTTTTCCATAATCACCCAGCCCTAGATCGTCCTGCTGTCTGGCTTCTAAGCATTTATAAACGGCCGCTTTGGTTACTGTTAATGCGTTATATCGCCTCAAGCACTTCCTGTCTCTTACTCCAGCTTTCATCTCCTTTGTGTAATCCTAAAGACGTAAGTATAGTGTCTTTTATATTTAATGACACTTGTTTTTTGACCCAGTCACGCTAATAATTTAGACCCGAGAAGAGATCCGAAGCGATGCTAGCGTAAATGTTTGCCCAAGAAGGTGCACGCCTGTTTACTTGGCTGTCAATCTCAGCCGGTTTGAAAAGGCAGACACGACGGCCCGGAGTGTCTCCGATGAAGTGAAAGCGATGCATCAGCGTCTGACGTGTAATGAAATAAAAATGACGGCGGGGCTGTTAGGGCGGCGTTGATAGACAGCGAGACAACGATTGATGAAGGGAAAGAAAAAGAGTATTTTTAGAGCAAATGCATATTTTATTGAGAACGCGTCAGAGGAGTCTTGTTTGTCGGGAGCTTTGTTCTGTCCTCCTGAAATGTGCGTCGGTCTCTGGCATCCACTGGCGTTCCCCTATGGTGAGTTGAAAAGTTCAAACCTTTTTCTACCGGCCAAACTGAACCACTCACAAGAATGTGAGTCACATCTGGAACGTTCCGATCTATTTCCTCTGCCGACTTCTTACGGAGCTTTCACTTCCTCCTTGCGTTTGTGACACGTTTTCAACTCATATCTTGCAGCAGCAGGCGAACGGCATCAAAACAGCCGACACGTGACTCGGCCCATGTCGCGGCGTTCGAATAGGGACATTGCACTCATGGCAGAGTCAAAAAGAGAATAGCAATTCCAGGTAATCAGGGAATTTTCAAAAAAAAACAGGAAACGTGCTAGTTTGATTGTCCAGGGTGATTTGCAGGTGTGGATGGTGGGACGGTTCGAGTCGGTTGAGAAATGTGGGATGTGAAGATGTTTGTATAACGCCCATTCATTGTCAATGGGGGAAAATTCCTGGAAATTCCGGGACCACCGGAAATTTGGGGAAAGGAAAAACATGTTTTGCCTTTGAGATCTGTGGGTGGATGGTTGAAAGGTCCGAATCGGGTAAAAAGTGGTGCAAAAATTGGGGCATTGTAGAACTATGAATTTCCTGAAAATTTGAGAATTTCAGGAAAACTGAGAATTAAAAAAAAAGTTGATACTAGCACAATTGTCCTAAAGAATATGAATAGGTAAGTATTAGAAATGTTGGAATCGGTTGAAAAATGTTAATGTAGTAACAATTTGAATTGAGAATCGGTATTTCGGAATTCCTGGAATTTTGGGAAAACTGGGAATTTAAACAGAAAAAAACAACAACATGTTGTTGTCCCAACTAAGAGAAAATGTTTTGATGGTGGAATGGTTAGATTTGGTTGAAAAATGTGGACTGTGAAAACTTTCCAGCAAGACTTGAAAATAGGGCTTTGGAAAACCTGGAATTCTGGGAATTCCTGGCATTTTTTTTGAATTTGGAAAATGGTGGTTTGATTGTCCAGGGTGAGTGAAATATGTTGAAAGTGGAACAGTTCGAAACTGTTGAGAAATGTGGGATAAGGAGAGGTTTGTATAACGGCCATTCATTGTCAATGGGAGAAAATTCCTGGAAATTCCGGGACAACCGGAAATTTGAGGAAAGGAAAAACATGTTTTGCCTTTGAGATCTCGGAAGAGTAGTGTGGGTGGATGGTTGAAAGGTCCGAATCGGGTCAAATGTGGCACAACATTTTGGTCATTGTAGAACTATGAATTTCCAGGAAATTTGGGAATTTTTGAAAATTTTGATACCAGCACTTGTTTGCAATTAGTTAAAGTTAAAGTACCCATGATTGTCACACACACTCTATGTGTGGCAAAATTATTCTCTGCATTTGACCCATCACCCTTGATCACCCCCTGGGAGGTGAGGGGAGCAGTGAGCAGCATTTTTGGTGATTTAACCCCGAATTCCAACCCTTGATGCTGAGTGCCAAGCAGGGAGGTAATGGGTCCCATTTTTATAGTCTTTGGTATGAACTCACGAACCATTGATATCAGGGCGGACACTCTTAACCACTAGGCCACTGAGCAGGTTGTTAGGGGAAATTCCTGGTAATTCCGGGTAATCAGGGAATTTTCCAAACCAGGAATCATGCTGTCTTGAATGTCCAGTGCGAGTGGAGCGTGTGGATGGTGGAACGGTTCAAATCAGATGACACATGTGGGATGTGCAGAAGTTTGTATAACGCCCATTCATTGTCAATGGGAAGAAATTCCTGGAAATTCAGGGACTACAACTTTTGGGAAAGGGAAAACATGTTTTGCCTTTGAGATCTGTGGGTGGATGGTTGAAAGGTCCGAATAGGGTAAAAAGTGGTGCAACATTTGGGGCATTGTAGAACTATGATTTTCCTGGAAATTTGGGAATTTCAGGAAAACCGGGAATTTTTGAAAATGTTGATACAAGCACGAATGTCCGAGAAAATATGAAAATGTAGGGGTTAGAAATGTAGGAATCGTTTGAAAAATGTTGATGTAGTAACAGTTTGAATTGAAAATTGGTATTTCGGAATTTCGGGAAAACTAGGAATTTAAAGAGAAAAAAACAACATTTTGTTGTCCCAACTAAGAGGAATGTTTTGATGGTGGAATGGTTGGATTTGGTTGAAAAATGTGGACTGTGAAAACTTTCCAGCAAGACTTGAAAATAGGGCTTTGGAAAACCTGGAATTCTGGGAATTCCTGGCATTTTTTTTGAATTTGGAAAACTGTGGTTTGATTGTCCAGGGTGAGTGAAATATGTTGAAAGTAGAACAGTTCGAATCGGTTGAGAAATATGGGATATGGAGAGGTTTGTATAATGGCCATTTGTTGTCAATAGGGAGAAATTGCTGGAAATTCCAGGATAACCGGAAATTTGGGATAGGAAAAACATGTTTTGCCTTCGAGATCTCAGAAGAGTAGTGTGAGTGGATGCTTGAAAGGTCAGAATCGGGTAAAATTTTGGGCATTGTAAAACTATGAATTCCCTGGAAATGTGGGAATTTCGGGAAAACTGGGAATTTTGAAAAAATTTGATACTAGCACAATTTTCCTAGAGAATATGAATAGGTAAGTATTAGAAATGTTGGAATCGGTTGAAAAATGTTGATGTAGTAACAATTTGAATTGAGAATCGGTATTTCGGAATTCCTGGAATTTTGGGAAAACTGGGAATTTAAACAGAAAAAAACAACAACATGTTGTTGTCCCAACTAAGAGAAAATGTTTTGATGGTGGAATGGTTAGATTTGGTTGAAAAATGTGGACTGTGAAAACTTTCCAGCAAGACTTGAAAACAGGGCTTTGGAAAACCTGGAATTCTGGGAATTCCTGGCATTTTTTTTGAATTTGGAAAATTGTGGTTTGATTGTCCAGGGTGAGTGAAAGATGTTGAAAGTGGAACAGTTCGAATCGGTTGAGAAATATGGGATATGGAGAGGTTTGTATAATGGCCATTCGTTGTCAATAGGGAGAAATTGCTGGAAATTCCAGGATAACCGAAAATTTTGGGATAGGAAAAACATGTTTTGCCTTCGAGATCTCGGAAGAGTAGTGTGGGTGGATGCTTGAAAGGTCAGAATCGGGTAAAATTTTGGGCATTGTAGAACTATGAATTCCCTGGAAATTTGCGAATTTCAGGAAAACCGGGAATTTTAAAAAAAAAGTTGATACTAGCACAATTGTCCTAAAGAATATAAATAGGTAAGTATTAGAAATGTTGGAATCGGTTGAAAGGTGTTGATGTAGTAACAATTTGAATTGAGAATCGGTATTTCGGAATTCCTGGAATTTTGGGAAAACTGGGAATTTAAACAGAAAAAAACAACAACATGTTGTTGTCCCAACTAAGAGAAAATGTTTTGATGGTGGAATGGTTAGATTTGGTTGAAAAATGTGGACTGTGAAAACTTTCCAGCAAGACTTAAAAATAGGGCTTTGGAAAACCTGGAATTCTGGGAATTCCTGGCATTTTTCTTGAATTTGGAAAATTGTGGTTTGATTGTCCAGGGTGAGTGAAAGATGTAGAAAGTGGAACAGTTCGAAACTGTTGAGAAATGTGGGATAAGGAGAGGTTTGTATAACGGCCATTCATTGTCAATGGGGGAAAATTCCTGGAAATTCTGGGACAACCGGAAATTTGGGGAAAGGAAACACATGTTTTGCCTTCGAGATCTCGGAAGAGTAGTGTGGGTGGATGGTTGAAAGGTCCGAATCGGGTCAAACGTGGCACAACATTTTGGTCATTGTAGAACTATGAATTTCCTGGAAATTTGGGAATTTTTGAAAATGTTGATACCAGCACTTGTTTGCTATTAGTTAAAGTTAAAATTAAAGTACCCATGATTGTCACACACACACTATGTGTGGCAAAATTATTCTCTGCATTTGACCCATCACCCTTGATCACCCCCTGGGAGGTGAGGGGAGCAGTGAGCAGCATTTTTGGTGATTTAACCCCAAATTCCAACCCTTGATGCTGAGTGCCAAGCAGGGAGGCAATGGGTCCCATTTTTATAGTCTTTGGTATGACTCGGCCGGGGTTTGAACTCACGACCTACCGATATCCGGGCGGACACTCTTAACCACTAGGCCACTGAGCAGGTTGTTAGGGGAAATTCCTGGTATTTCCGGGTAATCAGGGAATTTTACAAACCAGGAATCATGCTGTCTTGAATGTCCAGTGCGAGTGGAGCGTGTAGATGGTGGAACGGTTCAAATCAGATGACACATGTGGGATGTGCAGAAGTTTGTATTACGCCCATTCATTGTCAATGGGAATAAATTCCTGGAAATTCCGGGACAACAACTTTTGGGAAAGGGAAGACATGTTTTGCCTTTGAGATCTGTGGGTGGATGGTTGAAAGGTCCGAATCGGGTAAAAAGTGGTGCAACATTTGGGGCATTGTAGAACTATGATTTTCCTGGAAATTTGGGGATTTCAGTAAAACCGGGAATTTTTGAAAATGTTGATACAAGCACAAATGTCCCAGAAAAAAGACAATGTATGGGTTAGAAATGTAGGAATTGTTTGAAAAATGTTGATGTAGTAACAGTTTGAATTGAAAATTGGTATTTCGGAATTTCGGGAAAACTAGGAATTTAAAGAGAAAAAAACAACATTTTGTTGTCCCAACTAAGAGAAAATGTTTTGATGGTGGAATGGTTGGATTTGGTTGAAAAAGGTGGACTGTGAAAACTTTCCAGCAAGAGTTGAAAATAGGGCTTTAGAAAACCTGGAATTCTGGGAATTCCTGGAAAATGTTTTAATTTGAAAAATGGTAGTTTGATTTTCCAGGGTGAGTGGAAGGTGTTGAAAGTGGAACAGTTCGAATCGGTTGAAAAATATGGGATATGGAGAGGTTTGTATAACGCCCTGTCATTGTTAATGGGAAAAAATTGCTGGAAATTTCGGGACAACCGGAAATTTTGGGAAAGGAAAAACATGTTTTGCCTTCGAGATTTCGGAAGAGTAGTGTGAGTGGATGGTTGAAAGGTCCAAATCGGGTACAATTTTGGGCATTGTAGAACTATGAATTCCCTGGAAATTTGGGAATTTCGGGAAAACCGGGAATTTTTTTAAAATGTTGATACCAGCACAATCTTCCTAGAGGATATGAATAGGTAGGTGTTAGAAATGTTGGAATTGGCTGAAAATTGTTGACGTAGTAACAGTTTGAATTGAGAATTGGTATTTCGGAATTCCTGGAATATCGGGAAAACTGGGAATTTAAATAGAAAAAAAACAAAACTACATTTTGTTGTCCCAACTAAGAGGAATGTTTTGATGGTGGAATGGTTGGATTTGGTTGAAAAATGTGGACTGTGAAAACGTTCCAGCAAGAGTTGAAAATAGGCCTTTGGAAAACCTGGAATTCTGGGAATTCCTGGCATTTTTTTTGAATTTGAAAAATTGTGGTTTGATTGTCCAGGGTGAGTGAAAGATGTTGAAAGTGGAACAGTTCGAATCGGTTGAGAAATATGGGATATGGAGAGGTTTGTATAATGGCCATTTGTTGTCAATAGGGAGAAATTGCTGGAAATTCCAGGATAACCAAACATTTTGGGATAGGAAAAACATGTTTTGCCTTCGAGATCTCGTAAGAATAGTGTGGGTGGAGGCTTGAAAGGTCAGAATCGGGTAAAATTTTGGGCATTGTAGAACTATGAATTCCCTGGAAATTTGGGAATTTCGGGAAAACCGGGAATTTTTTAAAATGTTGATACCAGCACAATTTCCCTAGAGGATATGAATAGGTAGGTGTTAGAAATGTTGGAATTGGCTGAAAATTGTCGATTTAGTAACAGTTTGAATTGAGAATTGGTATTTCGGAATTCCTGGAATATCGGGAAAACTGGGAATTTAAACAGAAAAAAAACCTAAATCTTCTTGTCCCAACTAAGAGGAATATTTTGTTGGCGGAATGGTTGGATTTGATTGAAAAATGTGGACTGTGAAAACTTTCCAGCAAGAGTTGAAAATAGGGCTTTAGAAAACCTGGAATTCTGGGAATTTCTGGAATTTTTTTTTAAATTTGAAAAATGGTAGTTTGATTTTCCAGGGTGAGTGGAAGGTGTTGAAAGTGGAACAGTTCGAATCGGTTTAGAAATATGGGATATGGAGAGGTTTGTATAACAGCCATTCATTGTTAATGGGGAGAAATTGCTGGAAATTTCGGGACAACCGGAAATTTTGGGAAAGGAAACACATGTTTTGCCTTCGAGATTTCGGAAGAGTAGTGTGAGTGGATGGTTGAAAGGTCCAAATCGGGTACAATTTTGGGCATTGTAGAACTATGAATTCCCTGGAAATTTGGGAATTTCGGGAAAACCGGGAATTTTTTAAAATGTTGACACCAGCACAATTTTTCTAGAGAATATGAATAGGTAGGTGTTAGAAATGTCGGAATTGGCCGAAAATTGTTGACGTAGTAACAGTTTGAATTGAGAATTGGTATTTCGGAATTCCTGGAATATCGGGAAAACTGGGAATTTAAACAGAAAAAAAACAAAACTAAATTTTGTTGTCCCAACTAAGAGGAATGTTTTGATGGTGGAATGGTTGGATTTGGTTGAAAAATGTGGACTGTGAAAACGTTCCAGCAAGAGTTGAAAATAGGGCTTTGGAAAACCTGGAATTCTGGGAATTCCTGGAATTTTTTTTAATTTGAAAAATGGTAGATTTCCCAGGGTGAGTGGAAGGTGTTGAAAGTGGAACAGTTCGAATCGGTTGAGAAATATGGGATATGGAGAGGTTTGTATAACGCCCTGTCATTGTTAATGGGAAAAAATTGCTGGAAATTTCGGGACAACCGGAAATTTTGGGAGAGGAAAAACATGTTTTGCCTTCGAGATTTCGGAAGAGTAGTGTGGGTGGATGGTTGAAAATTCCAAATCGGGTAAAAGTTTGGGCATTGTAGAACTATGAATTCCCTGGAAATTTGGGAATTTCGGGAAAACTGGGAATTTTTAAAAAAGTTGATACTAGCACAATTTTCCTAGAGAATATGAATAGGTAAGTATTAGAAATGTTGGAATCGATTGACAAATGTTGATGTAGTAACAATTTGAATTGAGAATTGGTATTTTGGAATTCCTGGAATTTTGGGAAAACTGGGAATTTAAACAGAAAAAAACAACAACATGTTGTTGTCCCAACTAAGAGAAAATGTTTTGATGGTGGAATGGTTAGATTTGGTTGAAAAATGTGGACTGTGAAAACTTTCCAGCAAGACTTGAAAATAGGGCTTTGGAAAACCGGGAATTCTGGGAATTCCTGGCATTTTTTTTGAATTTGGAAAATTGTAGTTTGATTGTCCAGGGTGAGTGAAAGATGTTGAAAGTGGAACAGTTCGAACCGGTTGAGAAAATATGGGATATGGAGAGGTTTGTATAATGGCCATTCGTTGTCAATAGGGAGAAATTGCTGGAAATTCCAGGATAATCGAACATTTTGGGATAGGAAAAACATGTTTTGCCTTCGAGATCTCGGAAGAGTAGTGTGGGTGGATGCTTGAAAGGTCAGAATCAGGTAAAAAGTGGTGCAAAATTTGAAACTATGAATTTCCTGAAAATTTGCGAATTTCAGGAAAACTGGGAATTTTTAAAAAAGTTGATACTAGCACAATTGTCCTAGAGAACATGAATAGGTAAGTATTAGAAATGTTGGAATCGGTTGAAAAATGTTGATGTAGTAACAATTTGAATTGAGAATCGGTATTTCGGAATTCCTGGAATTTTGGGAAAACTGGGAATTTAAACAGAAAAAAACAACAACATGTTGTTGTCCCAACTAAGAGAAAATGTTTTGATGGTGGAATGGTTGGATTTGGTTGAAAAATGTGGACTGTGAAACTTTCCAGCAAGACTTGAAAATAGGGCTTTGGAAAACCTGGAATTCTGGGAATTCCTGGCATTTTTTTGAATTTGGAAAATTGTGGTTTGATTGTCCAGGGTGAGTGAAATATGTTGAAAGTGGAACAGTTCAAATCGGTTGAGAAATGTGGGATATGGAGAGGTTTGTATAATGGTCATTCGTTGTCAATAGGGAGAAATTGCTGGAAATTCCAGGATAACCGGAAATTTTGGGATAGGAAAAACATGTTTTGCCTTCGAGATCTCGGAAGAGTAGTGTGGGTGGATGCTTGAAAGGTCAGAATCGTGTAAAATTTTGGGCATTGTAGAACTATGAATTCCCTGGAAATTTGGGAATTTCGGGAAAACTGGGAATTTTATAAAATGTTGATACCAGCACAATTTTCCTAGAGGATATGAATAGGTAGGTGTTAGAAATGTTGGATTTGACTGAAAATTGTTGACGTAGTAACAGTTTGAATTGAGAATTGGTATTTCGGAATTCCTGGAATATCGGAAAAACTGGGAATTTAAACAGAAAAAAACAAAACTACATTTTGTTGTCCCAACTAAGAGGAATGTTTTGATGGTGGAATGGTTGGATTTGGTTGAAAAATGTGGACTGTGAAAACGTTCCAGCAAGAGTTGAAAATAGGGCTTTGGAAAACCTGGAATTCTGGGAATTCCTGGAATTTTTTTTAACTTGAAAAATGGTAGATTTCCCAGGGTGAGTGGAAGGTGTTGAAAGTGGAACAGTTCGAATCGGTTGAGAAATATGGGATATGGAGAGGTTTGTATAACGCCCTGTCATTGTTAATGGGGAGAAATTGCTGGAAATTTTGGGACAACCGGAAATTTTGGGAAAGGAAAAAAATGTTTTGCTTTCGAGATTTCGGAAGAGTAGTGTGAGTGGATGGTTGAAAGGTCCAAATCGGGTAAAATATTGGGCATTGTAGAACTATGAATTCCCTGGAAATTTGGGAATTTCGGGAAAACTGGGAATTTTTTAAAATGTTGATACCAGCACAATTTTCCTAGAGGATATGAATAGGTAGGTGTTAGAAATGTTGGAATTGGCTGAAAATTGTGGACGTAGTAACAGTTTGAATTGAGAATTGGTATTTCGGAATTCCTGGAATATCGGGAAAACTGGGAATTTAAACAGAAAAAACAACAATATTTTGCTGTCCCAACTAAAATAAAATATTCTGATTGTGGAATGGTTGGATTTGGTTGAAAAATGTGGACTGTGAAAACTTTCCAGCAAGACTTTAAACTAGGGCTTTGGAAAACCTGGAATTCTGGGAATTCCTGGAATTTTTTTTCAATTTGAAAAATTATTGTTTGATTGTCCAGGTGTTCAAAGTGGAACAGTCCGAATCGGTTGAGAAATGTGGGATACGGAGAGGTTTGTATAACGGCCATTCGTTGTCAATGGGAAAAAAGTCCTGGAAATTCTGGGACAACCGGAAATTTTGGGAAAGGAAACACATGTTTTGCCTTCGAGATCTCGGAAGAGTAGTGTGGGTGGATGGTTGATAGGTCCGAATAAAAAAACCTGGTATTCGGTGAATTCCTGGAATTTTTTTGAACTTGGAAAATGGTTGTTTCATCAAAATCTAACAATAACTTTTAAGCTATGTTGCTAACTAACAAACAAACAAACAAACCCCAGCGAAAAACATAACTAATTAGTATGATTTTTTTTTTCTTCTGTGGCTTCCAAACAGGCTGCAAGAGGGTTCACTCGAAGCAAAAATGGAATAAAAGGGAGTGAACCCTCTTGTTGTCAGTCATTCACTCTCTTTGTGTCTGTGGGTGGAGGCGTGGCCGCTCGCCTACCCACTAGAGATGCGCGGTTTACGGGCACAACCGCGGAGTCCGCGGATTATCCGCGGATCGGGCGGATGAAATTAAAAAAAATTAGATTTTATCCGCGGGTCGGGTCGGGTTGGGTCGGGTCGGGCGGTTGAAAAAAAAAAAAAAAGATTTTAAATAGATTCAGGCGGGTGGCAGTTAAACCAATTCGGAAATATATATACATAGTTAAATGTTGTTACCCACATACGAAAAACGAGCAGGCACCTGCAGCATATGCCACAACAGAAGGAAAAAAAAAAGAAGAGATGGACACTTTTACGGAGCGGAGAAGGGACGCCTCGCCGGGGTCCGGGACCGAGGCCCCTTCCCCCGAGAGGGCCCCACCGGGAGCCGTAGCTGAGGCGATCCGCGAGAAGGGCCCGACGCAAGTCCAGGGTCACCACCGCGCCCACCGCACCGACACCCCACCTCGTCCGCCTTCGCCGCGGCCGGGGGATCGTAACAGGGGTCACTCCGCGCGCTCCGCCCGCGCAGCTTACCTGCCCGCCACCCCCGTTGCCGGGGGCGCGTAACAGGGGTCACTCCGCGCGCAGTGCGCTCACGAAAGGGGTGGGGCTCACCCTGGTTGATATAGACAGCAGCTAGGACGGTGGCCATGGAAGTCGGAACCCGCTAAGGAGTGTGTAACAACCCACCTGCCGAATCAACTAGCCCTGAAAATGGATGGCGCTGGAGCGTCGGGCCCATATACCCGGCCGTCGCCGGCAGCGAGACGCGCTTGGAGGTGCGCTCAGCGCGGCTCCCATATGATTGCGCACTGGTGTGCGTCTGGGTCGTGACAGCGTGGCACGCAAATGTCTGTGCTGCATTGGATCAGTCTCCTTTCTTTAACAGGCAAAAGCTTTATAACCTCACTAATGCCTTGCATCGTCTATATTAGATATATAACAACGGGCGGGTGCGGGCGGATGCGGTTCTGATTAAATGTTAGATCGGGTGGATGGCGGATGGTTGACGACTTTCTGATGCGATTGCGGATGAAATAATTGCCTATCCGCGCATCTCTACTACCCACACACACACACACACACACAGAAGTTGAGTCTCGTAAAGTCAACGTAAGAGTAGATATGATCCGGATCAAACACTGCATGGAATCACTTGACCCTTGTCCCGTTCTGTATGTTTCCGGAAGGTTTCACCACAATCCGCCCGTAACTTTTAAGCTACATTGCTAAATAAGAAACATAAATACAAACCCTGGCAATTACTTAAATAACCGGAAGATGAATGGAATTGTCATGATCGTGCGCGTCTTGTTTTGTTCACCTGTCGCTGCAAGAGGGTTCACTCTAAGCAGATTACACACTCCTATGCTTGAAGCGGCGGTGTAATCATGTGTTTATTGTACATGGTGCCGCGTTACTGTAGCTGGAAACCCGACAGGTGTCATGTCTGTGTGATCATGTTTTTGTTTTGGTCATGTTCGTTTTGGGTTTTGGACTTTTTGTGCACTTTTGTTTTGTCACCATAGCAACCATTAGTTTTCACCTGTCACGTCACGCACCTGTTTCACGTTTTGAGTCACGCACCTGCTTTCACTAATCATGTTCATAGTATTTAAGTTCATTCTTTTCAGTTTGTCGTCCTGACGACCTCCACATTTATGCTCTGTCCATTCTTTCCATGTCCATTCTTCATGCAACTATTTTTGTCCAAGCCAAGTAAGTTTTTGTTCCATGTTTATAGTCTTTTTGGTTTCATAGTTTGTTCTCCGCCATTGTGCGTGCTTTTCGTTTGTGCTTTTTTGCTATAGTCTTTTGGTTTCATAGTTTATTCTCCGCCACTGTGTGCCCTTTTCGTTTTTTTTTATATATTAAATAAATCATGTACCTTCATTCCCGTCTCGCCCGTGCCAACTTTCCGTTGCATCCCGGAAAAGCACACACCCAAGACCAAGTCATGACAACAGGAGTGACAACTGAATAGGTCGCTGCTGGAATGGTGTGTTGCAATAACCCGTGTGAGGAATTGCAGGAGGAATTATTCACACTTAGTTACTTAAACCAGCCTATGCATAAACATGGCGATAAAAGGACTCCAGCGACATTTGACTTCTTTTTAAATGATGAATGTGACGTGCACAGGTTCACATGTCTCGAAGGAAATAATGAGCATGCACACACACACACATGCATGTACACACACACACACACACACACACGTTGTCACAGACATAACCGCATGGGGTGAAATGTCAGTTTCTGTCAAGCAGACAGAGTCTGACAGAATCAATTAGCAAGCTGGGATAATGGAGAATGTTGGATTCAATTAAAATGACACTTTCCCACCCCAGGCACACTGCTCACTAGGACATTAAACAACCAAACAGTGTGTGTGTAGTAAGTGACTACACACGTACACTGATTGACTGTGTGTGTGTGTGTGTGTGTGTGCATGCTGACATGGTGACATTGTAATCAAGTTGCTGCTATTTAACCTCCTGTCAAATATGAGGGCAATCAAAGGGTTAAAATGTTTCGTCTTGATTGATCACATTTTGTCCATAGTTAACCCATAATTAATAAAGATTAATCACAAGCAGAAGTTGATTAATGTATCTTATTAAAATGTGCAGCCATGATAGGATTGGACTTTTTAATTTTTTCAAATTTGCATATGTTTGTTTGTTAAACGTTATGCTTTTTTTTTTAACAGCTCAACACAAAACGGGCACAAACAGACACACACAGAAGCAACACATTATCCACTGTCCTTTAGTGCTCTCTTTCTCTCTTTATTATATATATATATATATATATATATATATATATATATATATATACATATATATATATATATATATGTATGTGTGGGGGAAAAAATCACAAGACTATTTCATCTCTACAGGCCTGTTTCATGAGGGGGGTACCCTCAATCGTCAGGAGATTTTAATGGGAGCATTCGCATACCATGGTTTATATAGGGCACAGAGTGGGTGGGTACAGGCTGGCCTAGGGGCGTGGTGATTGGCTCATGTGTTACCTAGGAGGTGTTTCCGTCTATGGCGGCATGTTGTTACAATTTCGCTGCGCTTGTTGAGGGATGACAGGTCTGGACGGTAGATAATAAACAGTTTCTCTTTCAAGCATAGGTTGCATCTTTTATTACCACTATTGTAAGGTGTGCTGGATGCAAGAATTTGCCATGTTATTGAATATTCAACATTATTGACGTCACTTTCAACCTGAGAAATAACAGCTACCAACCATTCACGAAACCCAACACAACACTCCAATACGTGCACCATGACAGCAACCATCCACCCACCACCACGAAAAGAATACCTACCGGAATCAATAAAAGGCTATCGATGCTGTCATCTAGCAAAGCTGAATTTGACCAAGCAACCCCCCCGTACCAAAAAGCCCTTGATGAAAGCGGATACAATTTCACCCTCACCTATGAACCCACGCCAGGAAACCAGCCAAAAAAGAACAGAAAACGAAACGGCATCATCTGGTACAACCCCCCATACAGCAAAAACGTCTCAACGAACATTGGACACAAATTCCTCAACCTGATTGACAAACACTTTCCCAAAGACAACACCCTAAGAAAAGTATTCAACAAGAACAACATCAAATTGAGCTACAGCTGCATGAACAATATACGACAAATCATCTCAAACCACAACAAAACAATTGCAAATGAGCCGTCGACCCCCAGTCAGAACGACTCCAAAACCAACAAAGCATGTAACTGTCGAAAGAAACCTGATTGCCCCCTCAACGGGGGATGCTTACAAACATCAGTTGTCTACCAATCTAAGGTAATACGCAAGGACATTAACACATCCGACACATATGTAGGATTAACCGAGGGTGAATTCAAAACCAGATGGAACAACCACAAGGCTTCTTTCAGGAACAAAAACCTGCGAAATACCACAGAACTCAGCAAACACATTTGGGACCTCAAAGACAATAATGTTGAATATTCAATAACATGGCAAATTCTTGCATCCAGCACACCTTACAATAGTGGTAATAAAAGATGCAACCTATGCTTGAAAGAGAAACTGTTTATTATATACCGTCCAGACCTGTCATCCCTCAACAAGCGCAGCGAAATTGTAACAACATGCCGCCATAGACGGAAACACCTCCTAGGTAACACATGAACCAATCACCACGCCCCTAGGCCAGCCTGTACCCACCCACTCTGTGCCCTATATAAACCATGGTATGCGAATGCTCCCATTAAAATCTCCTGACGATTGAGGGTACCCCCCTCATGAAACAGGCCTGTAGAGATGAAATAGTCTTGTGATTTTTTTCCCACACACACATATATTGCGCTCTACTACGGTATCGAGCACTATTTTTTGGATAACCTTATTAAGACATATATATATATATATATATATATATATATATATATATCTCAGTGTTTCCCACACATTCATTTATTTGTGGCGGCCCGCCACGAAAGAATTACGTCCGCCACAAATGGATTTTTCGGCTTTTGACTCGCTCGACCGCTCATAAAAGCAATGGGACTGTCTGTGAATGTTGCTTGTAGTTACACCTCAGGTGCAGTAGGTGGCGGTAACTCCGCCAATAGCACTTAATTCACCTGGTGGGCCAGAAGAAGAAGAAGAAGAAGAAGAAGAGGGACGGATGGACGGACGGGATCAAAATATTCGCCGGCTACTTTTCATAATGATGGCTCTTCTTACGTTTCTACCTCAAACGTCCAAAATCTGCTGAAAGCCTTGATCCAGGATGCCATGGGGGAACAAAAACTTAAATGGTGCCTTTTGGCGATAGTTAGCAGCTTGGTGGCTCATAGCCGGCTAGCTAACGCTTGCTAGCGTGGTAGCATTGCTTCATTTTTACAGGTGTTATAGGTAGATACTAGTGATGGGTCCGGCAACACCGATGCATCGGCGCATGCGTCGAGCTCATAGAGCAAAACCCTGTGTCGGTGCGCGTACCGCTTTTAGAAAGTCACGTGACCGATCGTGAGCTGTTTTGGTCACGTGACCGATACGCCAACTGTGTCGCACTGACGCCTCCTCTGTGCCCTGTGAGCGGCTCTTTTCTACAGCCGGAGAAATAATAACTAAGAAGAGAAAGCGTCTAAAATTGAATACGTTGGAAAAACTGTTTTAAAAAAAAAAAAAAAATTCCGGGACAACAACTTTTGGGAAAGGGAAGACATGTTTTGCCTTTGAGATCTGTGGGTGGATGGTTGAAAGGTCCAAATCGGGTAAAAAGTGGTGCAACATTTGGGGCATTGTAGAACTATGATTTTCCTGGAAATTTGGGAATTTCAGTAAAACCGGGAATTTTTGAAAATGTTGATACAAGCACAAATATCCCAGAAAATATGAAAATGTAAGAGTTATAAAAGTTGGAATCATTTGAAAAATGTTGACGTAGTAACAGTTTGAATTGAAAATTGGTATTTCGGAATTTCGGGAAAACTAGGAATTTAAAGAGAAAAAAACAGCATTTTGTTGTCCCAACCATGAGGAATGTTTTGATAGTGGAATGGTTGGATTTGGTTGAAAAATGTGGACTGTGAAAACTTTCCAGCAAGACTTTAAAATGGGGCTTTGGAAAACCTGGAATTCTGGGAATTCCTGGCATTTTTTTTGAATTTGGAAAATTGTAGTTTGATTGTCCAGGGCGAGTGAAAGATGTTCAAAGTGGAACAGTTCGAAACTGTTAAGAAATGTGGGATAAGGAGAGGTTTGTATAACGGCCATTCATTGTCAATGGGGAAAAAGTCCTGGAAATTCTGGGACAACCGGAAATTTTGGGAAAGGAAACACATGTTTTGCCTTCAAGATCTCGGAAGAGTAGTGTGGGTGGATGGTTGATAGGTCAGAATCAGAAACCTGGAATTCTGTGAATTCCTGGAATTTTTTGGAACTTGGAAAATGGTTGTTTCATCAAAATCTAACAATAACTTTTAAGCTATGTTGCTAACTAACAAACAAACAAACAAACCCCAGCAAAAAACATAACTAATTAGTATGATTTTTTTTTTTCTGTGGCTTCCAAACAGGCTGCAAGAGGGTTCACTCTAAGCAAAAATGGAATAAAAGGGAGTGAACCCTCTTGTTGTCAGTCATTCACTCTCTTTGTGTCTGTGGGTGGAGGCGTGGCTGCTCGCCTACCCACTAGAGATGCGCGGTTTACGGGCACAACCGCGGAGTCCGCGGATTATCCGCGGATCGGGCGGATGAAATTAAAAAAAATTAGATTTTATCCGCGGGTCGGGTCGGGTCGGGTCGGGTCGGGTCGGGCGGTTGAAAAAAAAAAAAAAAGATTTTAAATAGATTCAGGCGGGTGGCAGTTAAACCAATTCGGAAATATATATACATAGTTAAATGTTGTTAC